>NW_015389060.1:60069-74763 GCF_001527695.2 Protobothrops mucrosquamatus | reverse complement strand
TCCAAGAGCAGGTCCATGACCTGAGGGTCTTCCTAGCCTTCCAGGACCTGCTAACAGTGGGGGGCAGCTGTGCCAAATGGGGCTTTGCCCAGATTTGGCTGGTACTCCTGTGGTCATCACCAACTTCGGAACTCCTGCAAAGCATTCTAAAGCCAGCCGCATCGTCCCTCAGCCCAATGGTTTGGTGACACTTTGGTTGGTCCAGAGCAGAGCAGTCCACAGGGCTGAATGTGGGAGGAGGTGCTGCTCCATCACAATCGCTAGT
Organism: Protobothrops mucrosquamatus; assembly: GCF_001527695.2. NCBI lineage: Eukaryota > Metazoa > Chordata > Lepidosauria > Squamata > Viperidae > Protobothrops > Protobothrops mucrosquamatus. The sequence continues at coordinate 74,498 of NW_015389060.1, read as the reverse complement.
TGTGGAACAGCTTTTTTTCTGGAAGGCCCACCTGCCCCAACCCTGTTGGCCTCCCAGAAACAGGAACAAGCATGGCCAATTCCTAGGGCTTTGCCTTTGTTTGGAAGATGGGGCGGGTTTACGACGGCGCCTGCAGGGGCAGCGGCTGCCACCTGGGTCCCCAGCTTTCTTTTTTTACTGCCAGGATGTGGATGACCGCTGGAGCCTGCAGTTTCCCCAGCTGTACGTCCCCGGCCAGCAGAACCTGTACTTCAACAAGAAGGAGTTTGCCAAATGCATCCTCTACAGCATATACAGCTCCCTGGTGCTTTTCTTGGTCCCTTACGGAACCATTTTTGATTCCGTGCGGAGCGACGGGAGGGACGTGGCTGATTATCAATCCTTCGCCCTCATGGTGCAGACCTGTCTGCTCATCGTGGTGTCGGTCCAGGTAGGGGGCTCCGTGTGGCCAACTGCTCCAGTTCTGTGGGGGGCCCCCCCAGGCTCTTTCTCCTGAGGATGTGTCCAAATCCTGACGTCAGGGTTTAGCATCAGCATCCCCCCAGCCCACTCAGCTCGTGAGTTAAGCAAAAGCAGGCGTACAGTTTTACTGGCAGCACCCAGCCTTGTTGGCTTGCGTTAATCCTCAGTTTACCATTAAGCTGCACAAAGGGTGGGGGTTCAAGTCTGGGAAAGCTGGTCCACCAAAACAACAGAAACCTAGCAAGGAAGCCAAGCCCCCATTGCCCCCCAGCAGCCCAAGGGGAGCAGCTCAGCTGAAGAAGGGAGTGCTGAGGCTCCGGTGTGCATGAGGCATCTGAGTGCGGCTGGATCCTGTGGCTGCTGCCTGGAGGGGCTTCCAGGGCATGTGGCTTTACTTGGCCAGGCTGGCAGATCCAGCATTCCCCAGTTCATGGAAGGGGTTGGGGTCCTGTTCAGGGAGACAGAGCAGCTGCTGCTCCCACTGCTACGTGAGCCAGGCTGTCTTTTGCAGATGGGCTTGGACACGGCCTACTGGACGGCCGTGAACCAGCTCTTCCTCTGGGGCAGCCTGGCCATCTACTTCATCATCACCTTCACCTTGTACAGCGACGGCACCTACCAGATGTTCACCTCCTCCTTCCCCTTTGTCGGTATGTTCAGAAGCTGCAAATAAAATCCCCTTTAATGTCAAATAGGTCCTTCCCATCCCTGGAGGAAGCTGCTCTCCCCAGGGGGCTTTGCCTCAGGATCACCACAGTGGGGGAGGGGAGCGCCTACGTCAGTGGTGGCGAACCTATGGCATGGGTGCCAGAGGCGGCACTCTGAGCCCTCTCTGTGGGCACACGTGCTGTTACCCCAGCCTTGCCTCCCCCCGTGACCCCGTCACCAGTAGCCCTCCTGGAGGAGAGTTGCCCCCGAGCGTGGCCCACGTGGAGCAGTACAGCCAAGGACATGGCAGCCAGGCAGCGTAGACAAGACTCTGCCCTCACGCCCATCGTGCACAGTTGATGCTGCAGGGCGCGGGCAGAGGGCGTGGCTGCCATGGCGCTACTGGGCAATCGGCGGGCCCTGGAGGCGATGAGTGGCCCTGCGGGCAGGTGGGGTGGGGGCGGAGCGGGAGTGGAGCGGGGGGCAGGGCCAGTTTTTGGGCACCTGGTCTCTAAAAGGTTCGCCATCCCTGGCCTATGTTGTTCCCAGGGTTGGCTGAAGAAATCGGTTGCCTGCATTCGCTTTGAACCACGGACAAAGCAAGGGCACCTCAGCCTAACAGGGCAACTGCAACTGGGGCTGTTTCATCTCTTCCCCTCTCAGGCACCGCCCGGAACAACCTCAACCAGCCCAAGGTGTGGCTCTCCATTTGCCTCTGCATGAGTCTCTGCGTCCTGCCGGTCGTCGGCTTCCGGTTCCTGAAGATGCAGCTCATGCCGACCCTCAGCGATCAGGTACTCCTCGTGGCCCAGAATTTGGGTAGCTGTTGGGCCCCAGGGCAGGCCCTTTCTTCCCCTTGGCCTGGGGCCGTAGGCCACTGCCACCCGTCCCGTGCTGAGGCCGCTCCGAGATTTGCAGCCGGGAGCAGTGCCTGGATGACCACCGTCGTGCAGAATGTGGGCAGGAAAAAGGAAGCTCTTCTTAAAAAGGGGTGCCAGCACCGTGCTCGGTGATGGAGGAATGCCCCTTTCTGCCAAACTGCGTCCTACAGCAGACATGTCAAACACAAGGCCCAGAGGCTGGATGCGGCCCGTGAAGTGGTTTCATGTGGCCCTCGAAGCCATCCTGGAAACAGTGAGGGAACGGCCCCCGCTGCCTTGGCCCTGGCCCAGGCCAGCCTGGAGCCAATGAACAATTTTGTGGTGGCCCTCTATGCTGAAACGCATTCAGTCTTAACTCCACAAGGCCGTCTGGAAACAGCGAGGAACCAGCCCCTGCCGCGTCGGACCCGCCCCCTGGGTGCATGCTGGGGAAGTGTCACTCTTTGTGAGGAATGAAGAAATGGACCGTGCCTTGGCGCTTGCCCTCGTCCCACCCCCTTCTGCCAGAGACCCTCAGATCTGTCCCACTCCTGCCCAGGCCCCCACAGGCACCCTTGACGCGAATGATGTAGAGCTGGCCATGCCCCCCCAGTAGGCCACACCCACTCCATCCACGCCCACCCAGTAGGCCACACCCACTCCATCCACGCGCCCCCAGTAGGCCGCACCCACCCTGGCCACACACCCCCAGCCCTCCCCCAGGGCAACCGCAATGCTGATGCGGCCCTCAATGAAATTGAGTTTGACACCCCTGTCCTACGGCAAGGGCTCTGCCTGCAGATTCTGAGGGAATTTGTTTGCTGAAGTTTTCTCTTTCATTGGAGAGCTGAGGGCAGGATCGCAGCCCTCCCTCCTCCTATTTCCCCCACAACAACTCTTTGGGGTAGCTGGACTGAATGAAAAGGACTGGCCCACGGCTGAGGGGGGCTGGATCCTGGCTCTCCCCACACCCAGCCCCCGCGTGGCTCCAGCCTCTTTGGGGGGGGGGAGCCTGTGGCTCTATACGCAGTGTTTCTCAACCTTGACCATTTTAAGGCATGTGGACTTCAACTCCCAGAATTCCACAGCCAGCATTGCTGGCTGTGGAATTCTGGGAGTTGAAGTCCACATGCCTTAAAATGGTCAAGGTTGAGAAACACTGCTCTATAGGCCTGTCTTGCAAAAGGAACTGAGCAACCTTGGTTGAAAGAGGGTGTGTGGGGGGGTACGGGGACGGGATGGGGGGGTGGGTTTTCTGCCCCCGCCCCCCGGCCACCGTGCTTGACTTGCAGAGTGATCATCAGGAGGCTCCTTAAGTTGTCTTGAAGCAACTGCAGTGACTATCATGTGGTCATGCTGCCCCCTAGCAATCATGTGGGGTACTTCACCAGCCCTGACAGGCAGAGCTGGTTCTGTGGATCCAGAGGTCTTTCTGGTACTGCTGAGTTCTTAGAACAGTGGTTCTCAACCTGTGGGTCGGGACCCCATTTGGGGTCGATCGACCATTTCATGGGGGTCGCCAAGCAAGGCTGTCCGCCATTTTTTTCCCCTTTTCCGGCGGGTGCCTTACCTCCCTTGGGCTGGGCCAGCTGGTGGTCGGCCTGCTCCGTCTCTGCCGCTTGCCAGCTATGCCTCGGCCAGCGCAGGGGGCGGAACCACGCATGCGCGGCGCTCCCGGGCAGGGAAAGTCCTCGACTTACGACCGGTTGGGTAGTCCTCGACTTACGACCGGTTTAGTCCTCGACTTACGACCGGTTGGAGTCACGGCATTAAAAAGGTTGAGAACCACTGTCTTAGAAGCTGGGAAGAGTTGTCCGGCACCAAGATCCAGAGCAGAACTGCCGTACCTGAGGCCCAGGTACTCGGGGCAGGCTGCCCTCGCTCTCTCACTCCCGGTGCACCCAAACGCTTTTCAGCCAGGGGAGCTGAAGGCTCAACGGGGTGAGGGTGGGGGAGCCCCAGGTTCTCCTCAAAGGTCAGGCGCATCCCTGAGTTAAAGCGCGTTATGGACTTGGTTATTTAAATAGTTGGTTAATGTTAGCTAGATTATGATTATTATATTTGTAACCCTGTGTTCAGCTCTGGGAAGTGGGGGAGAGGGAGGGGGGGTTTGGGGGTGGGCATGGGGGTTTATATTGTAATTTTTATAAAACTTTTAATAATAATAATAATAATAATAATAATAATAATAATAATAATAATAATAATAATAATAATAAAAAAGGTCAGGCGCATCCCATCAGCAGGACAGGTGGGGCGTGGAGTGATAGCAGGCCTTAGCTCCAGAACTTTGGGAGGGGGGGGGGAGGAAACAAGGGAAACAAAAGAAAAGAAGTGAAATCCCAGCCCCCTACAAGGATGAAACCAGGATGGCTTCAGGAAGAGAGAGAACCAGTATGGAAAAACTAGGAAACTTCTCTCCCTACCCCAAATGAAGGGAAAGTGGTGAAACTGCTCAAACTCTGTTCAAGGGAGAGCCAGGGAAGGACCTGGAGTGTGATGGGGATGTATAGCCTCCTCCTACCGACCGTAGGGCAGGTGACACAATTGGGGGGGGTGCCACCCACTGTGCCTCCATCAGCTGGGTGCCACTCAGAAGCTTGGCGGTGTGTGTGTGAGAGAGGTTCAAAAGAGACCCAAATGTGCAGGGGAGTTAAGCGTGTGTATCCTCCCAAATACCCCCCCTCCCACCATCATCCCACCCACCCCCGCCGTCTCAGCTGGACTCTTCTCTGCCCTAGGTGGTGCGCAAAGTGAAGCAGCTCCGCAAAGCGCCCGGCCCGCCCGCCCTGAAGCACTACCTGCAGCGCAGCGCCTCCCGTCGCTCCGGCTATGCCTTCTCGCACCAGCAGGGCTTCGGGGACCTCATCACCTCTGGCCGGAACATGCGCCTCAAGGCCCCCCCGGCCGGCTTGATCTCTTCATCGCCCTACGCCCAGAGGTACCGTCCGCGCTTGGAGAAGACAGAGGCGGGCGCTTCCTAGCCCCTCCAGCAGGCGACCTTAGTGCCGCTGTGGGGGGTGGTTGGTGGGGCCGGAGGGACCCTTGCTTTCTCCTGCGGAGATGGGACTTTGCCGGCGCGGAGCACTACGGACAGCGAACGGGGGCAGGGGGCAGTTCAGACCAGACACGGCCCCCTCCCCGAGACCCGGCAGAAAGAGCAGGCAGGGGGAGAGAGAGCCGCTCTCCCACAAGGGCCAGGCTGGCGAGAGGGCTTCTAGCAGGCTCAGGGCGACAGACCGCTTCGCAGTTCCCAGGATTCGACCTCGGCACAAGCTCATCTCCGGCTGATCCGCCGCTGCTTCTGAATGCTTCCCGCGCAGAGGAGGGGGGCTGAAAGGGGCCCTGCCTGGGTAGAGACCCCCGAGGAAGGCCAGGGCGGTGGGGAGGTCTTCCCCCTCTCCAGCCCAGGAGAACGGGGGGGGGTTAGCGTTGCGCACGCTGCCTGAAGAAAGATGCCACCTGGCGGAGAGTCTGGACCCAAGCGGAGGAGGGGGTTCAGGTCCAGCAAAGGCCTGGCTCAGGAAGATGGAAGCCCCAGAACAAGCTTGGAGGGGCCCCGCAACTGTTCTGGATGCATCACCTGCTGGTCAAGTGGGGAAGGAACCCTGGGACACCCCTTTTTCCCGACTCCTGGGCTGGATGCGCTACTTTCCACCAAGAGCCTTGGTGGGGGGCAAGGTAGAAAGAGAGGCACCCGTCACCGGCCCGGAGGCTGCCTCCTGAGATTTGCTCACCTAGTCTGCAGGAGATGCTGGGCCTGCTGAGTGGTCTGTCCTGCTGGTCCTACACAGGCTGTGACCCACGGCGCATCTGGGCTGTGGGGCCAGAGTTGGCGGCTTGAACTTCGGGGCCTCAACACTGGGTCAAACTGGAGGCCGGAAATGCTGTTGGCAACCAGCAGGTCACTCTTGCGGGGCTTTGGCATCTTTACACCCTAGAAGGTTGAGGGCCATAACGGGGAGGGGTGTGCTGGTAAAGGAGCCCCTCCCAGCCAGCCCCCCTGACACAAATTCTGGGATGCAGGAGATAGGAATACATTGGCCCAAAGTTGACTGCAGAATTGGGGTGGGTGAGTGGGCTTGGGGACTGGCCCTTCTTCTATAATGGAGCAAGGATGGACAGGCAGGACGGCTGGCTGGACAGGGATGGGGTAGAACAGATTTATTCATCTTCTGGGCCAAAGATGCCTGCTGGAAGAAGCTACTCAGTCAGTCCCCTCCCTCCCCCACCCACTGCTGGGATGGTCAAGCATCCATCGCTTCCAGCCAAGGTCTCCAGCCTCCCATGGTTTTTAGTTGACCAGGCCACAAAGCTCTACTGCCCAGGCCACTCGGAGGGCAGGCACCCTACCTAGTGCCCTCCCTTTGGGAGGGCATCCCTGGGGGGGGGGGATGCTGTGAGGTGGAAGCTTGCTGGAAAATTTGTCCCACAATGTTCCCCTGCTAAGGTACCTTTTTTTCCGCAAGCATTTCTGTTTAATTCTAAGAACAGTATTGCTTCATCCAAAATTATTGCATAAGACGGTTATGGAAATTACGCTCAGCCAGGATTAGGGAACGGAAGGGATATTATGCCAGTCAAATCTAAATCCAGTGTTGTAACTTTTTTTACACCCATATGTTTATGCACACAGCAATTGAGGCTTGCTGAGGGTAATATATTTATAATGTTGAGCTTTTAAAAAAAATAAATAATATAAGGGAAGTCTCTATTATTTATTGGTCACATCTCCAAATAATTGCAAGCACTCTCGTCTTTTGATGTGTTTGAAAATAAAATAAAACCATCCAACCACCCTTTTCTTCTTCTTCTTCTGCCATATCCGTTATCGGACGTTGGCGATCATGTTGGCGATCCTGTTTTTATCAGCAGCCGCACGAAAAAGTGCTGCTGAGTTTTGTCCAAACCAGTCCCTTAGATTTTGAAGCCACGATGTTCTTCTTCTGCCTGGACCTGGTTTGCCTTCCATCTTTCCCTGGAGGATTAAATGGAGTATGCCCTATTTTTCTGGGTGTCGCATCACATGTCCGAAATATTCTAATTTTCGCTTTTTAATTGTTTTGATGATTTCCCTTGGCTTTCCCAGGCGGCTTATCACCTCCTCATTTCTGATCTTGTCAACCCAGTTTATGCAGAACAGCCGCCTGTAAATCCACATTTCAAATGCTTCTAGTCTCTTCAGGTGGCCTTCTGTCAGAGACCCACTCTCTACTCCATAGAGCAGGATAGACAAAATATAGCATCTGACAAGCCTGATTTTCAGTCTTAGGCTTATGTCGTGACTGCAGAAGACCTTTTTCATTTTGAAGAATGCTGTTCGAGCTTTTTCTATCCTTGTCTTTACTTCAACGGTCATGACCCTCTGCATGTTTCTATTCCAAAGTAGATCCTGGAGTCTCTGAAGGCAAAACCTGCTTCTGAGGAACTGCATAATTTGTTGCTCTTAAGTGCAACAAAGTCCCCCCCCCCTAATTATTTTTATTCCGCTACTCTTAGCCATGGGGGGGGGGGAATCAGCTATTTGTGGAGCAGCAAAACTGACCCGGCATGCAGTTAAAGCTTTGCTGGCTGAAGACACCCAGACGGGGCAGTGGAGAATTCATGCTTTGGGGAACAGCTGCAGCTGCTTCTCCGTCTCATTCATTCGCACGGCAGGAGCCCCTGAGCAATGCTAGGACTGGGGGGTCCCAAAGGGTCAGTCTCACACCAGCCCTGGGAGTCGAGAACGGCTCGGAGACGGGCAGCATCTTAGCCTGGGGACTGAAGCAACCCCTTTCCTGGTTGGTAGAACTTGTGGAGCCACTAAGCACTCCGAGGAATCCCCGAGAAGGCGACCAAGAGGGGAAAGTAGCCAGACTTCACCTGGTGCCTTGTGCAAACTTTCCCGTTCCAGTTTGGGAAGAAGGAGGAGGCTGCGGTCCAGATGCCTCTCCTAGGGCTGGTATGCTACAGCTGAAGCATTCCCTTGCTTTATTCATTTAGAACCCCCCCTCAAAAAAGCAATTAATAATAATAATAATAATGTTGGAAGGGACCTTGGAGGTCATCGAGTCCAACCCCCTGCTCAGGCAGGAAACCCTATACCATTTCGGACAAATGGCTGTCCAGTTTCTTCTTAAAAACTTCCAGTGTTGGAGCATTCACCGCTTCTGGAGGCAGGTTGTTCCACTGGTTAATTGTTCTAACTGTCAGGAAGTTTCTCCTTAGTTCTAGGTTGCTTCTCTCTTTGGTTAGTTTCCATCTGTTGCTTCTTCTCCTGCCTTCAGGCGCCTTGGAGAATAGCTTGACTCCCTCTTCTTTGGGGCAGCCCCTGAGATACTGGAACTCTGCTATCATGTCCCCCCTCGTCCTTCTCTTCGTTAAACTAGACATACCCAATTCCAGCAACCGTTCCTTATACGCTTTAGCCTCCAGTCCCCTAGATTAGATTTGTCTGTTTACTTTCACAAAGCCTGGATGGTTCTTCGTATTCACCTTCTTCCTTTCTGGGTGCCTGCAGACCAACCGTTTGATAGGCTGTTCTAGGATTTTTCCCGGTACGGCTGTCAAGCTCTTAGCCTTCATGTCCTTCCTTTTCCTTGACTCTGCCCTGAACTCTTGAGAAAAGAGATGCTGCCTCGCAACAGCTCGACCGAGAGTTGGTTTGGCCCTCCCAAAACAATAAAGAGATGGGCAGGACTTAAGCATGACACCTTTCTTACCGGGTGGGACTGCAATCCCCAGATGACACCATAATGAACAAGTCAGACATGAAGATGCCACCTCACTTTTTGGCAATTTTTTTTTGTTAGGGAAAAGGGTCTTCCCCAGATTTGCCAGCCGTCTCTGGTTTTCCAAACAGATGCCAAGCTCAGCAATGCTTGTCTCTCAAAGGAAGATATGATTTGGTTCAGACCTTGTACTTCAGACAAGCATGGCTTGCTCCATAAACCACATCTGGCCAGGTTTCTACTAAGACAAGCCAGGAATTGGAGCAGAATAACAAAATAACAGAATAACAGAGTTGGAAGGGACTTTGGAGGTCTTCCAGTCCAACCCCTTGCTCAAGCAAGAGACTCTATACCAGTGGTTCTCAACCTTTTTAATGCCGCGACCCCAACCGGTCGTAAGTCGAGGACTAAACCGGTCGTAAGTCGAGGACTACCCAACCGGTCATAAGTCGAGGACTTTCCCTGCCCGGGAGCACCGCACATGCGTGGTTCCGCCCCCTGCGCCAGCCGAGGCGTAGCTGGCAAGCGGCAGAGACGGAGCAGGCCAACCACCAGCTGGCCCAGCCCATGGGAGGTAAGGCACCCGCCGGAAAAGGGGGAAAAAAATAGCGGGGGAAAAAAATGGCGGACAAAAAAATGGCGGACAGACTTGCTTGGCGACCCCCGTGAAATGGTCGATCGACCCCAAATGGAGTCCCGACCCACAGGTTGAGAACCACTGCTCTATACTGTTCTGGACAAATAGTTGCCAATCTCTTCTTAAAAGCCTCCAGTGATGGAGCACCCACTTCTGGAGGCAGGTTGTTCCACTGGTTAATTGTTCTCACTGCCAGGAAATGTCTGCTTAGTTCTAGGTTGATTCTCTCCTTGATTAGTTTCCAACCCTTGCTTCTTGTCCTGCCTTCAGGCGCTTTGGAGTTGAGTGCTCTGCGCCACCTCAAGTTGCATGTGTATTTGGGGGAGCATTTGCACACGTCTGTCCCATTTACCACTCATTCCGGCAGAGCCACTAAGGCTACAGAGACTGACCCTTAGCCCAAAGGAGATGTTTCTCCCACCCTATTTCTGCAGAGCCCACCACCCCAGAGAACCCCAGCTGGGCAGCAAGGAGGGTCAGGCTGTGCTGCCCCTCCTGTGTTTTAAAAGCCAGGGTGCCCTGGTCCCTTTAAATGCCCTGCCAGGACTTGCTTTGTGCTCCTTTAAAAAAAAAAAATCCGGTGGCTTTTTAATCAGCTGACAAAGTTTAGGCTGGTGGTTTTTTTTCCTGAGGGCCCAAATGCCTTAAAATAGTGCTAGTGCTTTCCCTCTGGTTGGAAGTTAGGCACTATTATTAGATTTGGAGAGTAAATCTTTTGGCAGCCTGACTGCTGGGTGAGGAACGCGCCAAGCATGCGGCTGTGGGTTGTTGTTTTTTTTAAAGGCTTTAAATATCACCTGACCTGATGTTGTTGGTCTAGTTACGGAGCTCTGAGTCAGAAACCCAAAGCTTAAGAATGTTCTTGGAAGTCTCTGAGAGGAGGAGGGGGGGGGAAGTGCTGCCTTCCTTATGGAGGGGGGCAACAGATGAGCTGGAGTTTCCCACCTGGCCTGGAGAGGCCTTAGCACCGCACAACATTCCCACCTGTCAGAAGAAAAAGCTTTGGCTGCCTCCTGCATTCTGGGAGCATCTTCTCAGGAGCACTCAACAGCGAAAGAAAGCAGATGACCAGGAGAGTCTGCCACCTGACTCTGCAGAGAAGTCCAGAGAGGCCCGAGGTCTCCAAGGAACGCCAACCCCAAAGGGATTGGCAGGTGCTGGGCAAGTTGGAGAAGGTGAGAGGGTGACACGTACCAGGGAGGAGGCTGATCGGGCCCTCCAGGAGGAATCACAGTTGTTGAACAGCCACGGCCGCTGCTGGTCCTGCCCCCAATGGGTCTGCGGCCACAGGGAGAGAAAGCTGGTGCTTTGGGCTTCCGTCCGGGGCTCAGTGCTCCAACATGTTCATCAATAGAGGAGGGAATGGAAGAGTTGCTTGGCCCTTTAAAGGGTGGTACTAGGAAAATGAAGAAATAATGACCTTAAGCACCAGGGGATGCAACTGTTAATTGGATTTGTAACCTGTTGAATTTCCACACCCAAAGAATAGTCATAAATAGCTTCATTGCAGCTTGGAGGAAAATATCAAAGGGGGTGGTGGCAATGGGCAGGGAAGGGATCTGGGGGTCCTTGTGGATCCCATATTAAACAAGAGTCAGCAATATGATGCCGCTGCTAAAGAGGAGGATGCGTGCTTTGTTGGGATGCACTGGTAGGACCCGAATTCCATCTCAATGGAAGAGATTGTTCCCTTGACTCTTACCCGGACAGACCCACTTAGTGTTCTGGCCAGCATGGAGCAAAGACAAGGCAAAGAGGGGGATGAGCTTGGAGAGAAGGTGGAGAATCTGGACCAAGCAATGCGAAGATCTGGGTATGTCAGCCAGCAGAACGCTGAGCCAGACATCTGTAGGAAGTTTTTCCCTACACGAGGGAGTATATTTACTCTCTCTGCCCTGGAAGGAGCAGCAGAACCAGCAGGGCTTAATGGGAGATGTTTCCTGATGTTGACAACCAGCGATGGACCAACTACAGAAGCCCTCCCTCCCCTGGCATTGGGTGGTTTTGGCCCCAAATACTTTAGCAGATTTTGCAGCAAGCAGGGGACAGGGCTGGATGATCTCTGGGGCCCCTTCCACTACATATGACTCCAAGTGCCTGGTGGGTCCATAAAGGCACCAGGATGGGGGGGAAGTGCTCAGCTGGAAGGCGAGTCCCCTCTATAATGCTGGGGGTGTTTCTATAGGAGACAAGGAGGGGACTCAGGGTGGGAGGGTCACCGGCCGCCACCCCAGAGCGGCGAAGAGACCGGGCTCTTTCGTGGAGGGGGGGCCCAGGCCTCCTTTCCGGGGTCGGAGCCGAAAGGACTTCCGAGCGGTCGTGGGGGGCGAAGGTCCCTCGGTCGTTCTCCCACTCAGCCCCGGCGGCCACGGAGTCGAGGCTCCCCGGCGGCTCCCAAGGCGCTCTGCGCCGGGCGGAGGCTGCGGGGCTTGGCTGCCGCAGGCCTCTTTGCGCCGATGATGCATCGCTCGCATGCCGGGGTGGGGCGCGCCGAGCCCGGCCCTTCTTAGCACCCGCCCGCCCGCCGCACGCCACCCGCCCGCGCCGGAGTCAGCCGGGGCCGCCGCGATCGCCCAGCTGCCCCGCCGGAGGATGCCCGCGCGGTGAGTGACNTCAGGCGCTTTGGAGAATAGCTTGACTCCCTCTTCTTTATGGCAACCCCTGAGATATTGGAACACTGCTATCATGTCCCCCCTCGTCCTTCTCTTCATTAAACTAGACATACCCAATTCCAGCAGCCGTTCCTTATATGCTTTAGCCTCCAGTCCCCTAATCATCTTTGTTGCTCTTCTCTGCACTCTTTCTAAAGTCTGTTGGCCCAGATTTTTGTTAGGAGGAACCTCCTTCAAGTCTTCGGGTTTTATTCTGCTTGGTTTACGATTAGACCCGTCCTTCTGCTCTCACCTGTTCAGGCTCCGTTAGGATGGGGACAAGTTGTAGATACTGGAAAGTAAATAAGGAAGCAAAGAAAGAGAGTCATCAATCAGTCAGTCAATTCTCTTTCCACCTTGTGCAATTCTTGAATGAATCAAAGCTCCAGTTTGGGTCTTGGATGGTTGGGCTGGGCAGCCCCGTTCTGTCCTTTCTGTGGGGCCAGCCGTGCGTTCCCCATCTGAGCCCCTTTTGGAGCAGCTGCTTCCTTGCTCACTCGCAACGAGTGGCCGGGCTGAGCTGAGCTGGCAGGCAGGCAGGCCTGAGTGGTGATGGCAGCGAGAGAGGACACCCGAGTGTTGATCTCTGTTGTTGGGGTGGCAGAGATGACCTTGAGGATTGGTGGGGTGGCTTGTGCTGCAAAGTTTGCTCACCTGGGATTCTAGGGGTTCCTTCACTGATTGTCCTTTTCATCTTCTGAGTCATTCACTGTCCCTTGCTCACAGGTCTTTAATTCTGCACCTTTTCCCCAGGAGCCTGACACACCTTTGCACAGCCACGCTCCCAGATTCTTGGCGGAGTTCTTTAGTTTGTCTTTAGTAGTGTTATCAGTGTTAGATCTCTCTCTCTCTCTCACTATTGATTGGGCTTATCACAGAATCATAGAGTGATGGACAGAGTAGATCGTGGTAACCAGCCACTGCAATCCCCTGCAGTGTTCCAGGAACTAACTCAGGAGGTGAAGAAGCCATAGCCTCATAGACAGACTGTTTCAGGGCTGCACAGATTTTACTGGCATATTTTTCCGTTCTATCTAGATCAGGGGCCTTCAAACCTGGCCCTTTTATGACTTGTGAACTTCAACGCCTGGCTGAGGAATTCTGGGAGTTGAAGTCCACAAGTCATAAAAGGGCCAAGTTTGAAGACCCCCCCCTGATCTAGATGAAATCTAGGTAGCTGCAACTTATGCCTGTTATTTCTGGTCCTAGTTTCCATCACAGTACCTGAACGCTGCTTTCTTGTCTCATCATGGTCTTTCTTCCAACTGAGCATCACCAGTTCCTTCAAACCCATAGGACGCGTCCTCCATCGGTCTCCCTCTTCTGAGCCCTTCTCCAGCATCTCCGTGTCCTTGTAGGAATGTAGTGCCCAGAATCATTCAGAGCACTCCAGGAGTGGTCTCCCGGGGCAAATAGAGAGAAATAATAATAATAATAATAATAATAATAATAATAATAATAATAATAATAATAATAATAATAATAATAATAATAATAATAATAAGTAGTAGTAGTAGTAGTAGTAGTAGTAGTAGTAGTTGGAAGGGACCTTGGAGATCATCTAGTCATCATTCTGTGCATCATCATCATGCGCATGCGTGTGATGGCGGACCTACCGGCTCTGGCTCCGTAGCGGCGGCGGTCCGTCGGCGGAGATGGGGGGTCGAAGAAGGTCCGGGGGGTGCTCGCCGGCCAGGAATGAATGAGAGGAGAGGGTCGGCGAGCGAGGAGGACGGGTGCCGGACCGCAGGACCGCCAGGTTTGGCTGGGCGGGGCGGCGAGTGGAGCTGCGATGCCGCGGAGGGCGGCCCAGGCCCAGGCGCAGAGGGGCCTAGCCAGGCCTGGCGATGCCTGGTGGCCTAGCGGCCGGGGAGAACTGAGGCCTGGCGGGGCCTGGTGAGGCCTGGGGCCTGGCGGCCAAGAAGAGCTGCGGCCCGTTGCAGCGGCCCGGCGCAGCGATGGCTCGGCGATCGGAGGTGGGCGGAGCTACGGGACTGCGGAGGGCGGCCCAGGCGCGGAGAGGCCTAGCGAGGCCTAGTGAAGCCCGGCCTGGGGGCCAGGAAGTACTGCGGCCCGATGTGGCGGCCTGATGCGGCGGTGACTTGACGGCCTGCGGAGGGCGGAGCTGCGGAGGGCGGCCCAGACATGGAGTGGCCTAGTGAGGCCTAATGAAGCCCGGCCTGGGGGCCTAATGGCCAGGAAGATCTGCGCCCTGACACGGCCAGGAAGACCTGCGGCCAGGACGACCAGCGGCCCAATGCGGCGGTGGCTCACCGGTCCGGCGCGGCAGCGGCCTGGTGGCCCAGCGCGGTGACAGCTCGGCGGTCCGAAAGACCTGGGAACTTACCATCGTTCCTCAACCCATCCTACCCCATTTGAAATTGCCATCACGAGGACTTTCTCCCCTCCCCCTACTTTGCTGATGGACCTCCAATACGACGGACTGTATTCGAGGAGG
>NW_015389060.1:44888-57722 GCF_001527695.2 Protobothrops mucrosquamatus | reverse complement strand
CGACGTTCCCACGTGACGCCGCTGCTGCGCGAGCTGCATTGGCTGCCTGTGGCCTTCCGGGTGCGCTTCAAGGTGCTGACTATCATCTTTAAAGCGCTCCATGGCATCGGACCTGGATACCTTCGAGACCGCCTCCTGCCGCAGATTACCTCCCATCGACCTGTACGCTCCCATAGAGTGGGTCTCCTCAGGGTGCCGTTGGCCAGACAGTGCCGGCTGGCGACCCCAAGGGGGAGGGCCTTCTCTGTGGGAGCTCCCACCCTCTGGAATGAACTGCCCCCAGAGATCAGGGTTATCCCTGATCACCCTTCCTTTCGCCGCGCCCTCAAGACTTGGTTATTCCAGCTCGCAGGACTGGCCTAGGGTAATTTTTAGAGGGGTTTTAATCAATATTTTAAATTGGACAATCTCTAATATTTCTTTTAAATTAATTTTAAACCTGTATTGTTATTTATGTATTTTAATTGATTGTCAGCCGCCCTGAGTACTACGAGGAGAAGGGCGGGATATAAATCTAAATAATAAATAAATAAATAAATAAACCCCCTGCTCAGGCAGGAAACCCTATACAATTTCAGACAAATGGCTGTCCAGTCTCTTCTTAAAAACTTCCAGTGTTGGAGCATTCACCGCTTCTGGAGGCAGGTTGTTCCACTGGTTAATTGTTCTAACTGTCAGGAAGTTTCTCCTTAGTTCTAGGTTGCTTCTCTCCTTGATTAATTTCCACCCCTTGCTTCTTCCCCTACCTTCAGGCGCTTTGGAGAATAGCTTGACTCCCTCTTCTTTGGGGCTGCCCCTGAGATACTGGAACACAGCTATCATGTCTGCACCTGTCTTTCATAGGCTGTTCTGGCCTAGAAATGCATCAGCTCTTCCAGCCACTATCTCAGACTGCTGAGATAGTGTTCCACTTGGGGTCAATGACCCCATCCAAGACTTTTTCCTAATGCAGTGCTGCCAAGCCATGAATCCCCTCCCCCCTTGTATTATGCACCAGCGGTCAGTGTGTTGTGTTGGGAGAGCCAGAGTCATCTTGTCACATGTTCAGCTTGTTGTTGTTACCACACCTAGGTCCTCCTCTGACGTAATTCTTCCAAGCCACGCGACTCACTGTGTGCATGTCTACCCGTTTTTCTCCTCCCTCAACGAGTGCCTGGCGTTCCTCTTTGCTAAAGGCCATCTTGTTCCTCTCGGCTCAGCCCTCCCCTCTCCATCCAGATCGGATTGCAGTCTTGTCCGGCATCCTGGGCGTCAACACAGATCTCTCACTTTGGTGTCATCCATAAATTTCATAAGCTGCCTGTTGATTCCTTCATCTAGGTTACTACTAAAAATGTTGAATATTATGGACTCCAAGTTTGATAATGCTGGGCTCTGCTGGCTACTGCTCTCCAGTTTGAGGCAGAGTGATTAATGCCAACCCTCTGGGTGTTGCCAGCTATGGGCCCACGAGACTGTAGTCAGTGCCACCCAAACCACACAGCATGTCAGTGAGAAGGACCCGAGGAGCCTCATCAAAAGCTTTGTTGTACCTGAGTAACTCTGTCCACAGCATTAACCTGACCCACCTTGTCAAGGAAGAAAAAGAGGTTGGCTTTTTGCTCTCCCGTCATTGTCTTCAAGATCCTTACAACCCTCCTGCTAATGTCTTTCCAGGGTTCAGTGTTAGGATCAGGGAGGTTACGATGAAGATCCTTTTCTCCTTTTTTCAATTGGGGGGACCACATCTGCTCTTTTGGGATCTTCCAGAGACATTGGAAGAGATCTAGCCAGCTCTTCAGCCAGCTGTTTCAGTTCACTGGGGTGGATTCCATCCCGGCCTGGAGACCCAAAGGCCTTCATCTTAGCCAGAAGATCTTGACCAGGGGTCTTCAAACTTGGCCCTTTTATGACTTGTGGACTTCAACTCCCAGAATTCCTCAGCCAGGCGTTCCTGACTGAGGAATTCTGGGAGTTGAAGTCCACAAGTCATAAAAGGGCCAAGTTTGAAGACCTCCTGATCTTGACTGACCCCTGGCCTCCACTGCTGTGGTCATTCCCAATAAATGCTCCTCTCATCAAATTTCGCTTAACTAATTTGCTTTCTATGAGAGAGGCAAATAGGAGCCGGCTTTTTCCTGGCCATCAGTCAAGAAGGGAGTCTCTTGTCAAGGTCAGAAGCTCTTAGCTTTGCTGCTGTATCCAGTCCCTTCCTCGCCAATCAGTTACTCGCTGCTGGCCTTACCACTACTGCTCCCCTGAGCAGCCATCCGCCATCCAGAGAGGTACCTTTTAATTCCTGATAATAAGATGCACTTAGCAATTCCGCCTCTGCAAAGCAGCCTCTCCTCTCCAAACCTCTGTGGCTTCCATTAAGGTGGCAGGTTCATTCAACTTCACTTCAGCAAGGTTTGTACAGAACCGGGAGTCTGATCGCATGTGGGAATCCTCATGAGAAACCTGGGTGATGAGTGGCAGCTTTGTCCCTCTCAAAGAGCCACTGCCTCCCTTCACAGCTTCCCTGGACAATGTGTCTAGCAACCTTGGCTCTTTTATGACTCGTGGACTTCAACTCCCAGAATTCCTGAGCCAGCATGGCTCAGCTTGGAAACCTCTCCCTTTCCCCTCAGCATGGCTGGCTCAGGAATTCTGGGAGTTGAAGTCCACGAGTCATAAAAGAGCCAAGGTTGCCTACCCCTGGTCTAGATTGATGAAGTAAGGGGTGGAATGTGGTGAGAGGCGTCTTTTGTGGGTCGCTCATGAAGGTGAAAGCTGCTTTGGGGGGCAGAGATTGGAACGGCTGCTGGATCCTGGTGTTTCCGATGGGGAGGTTTTGCCAGCGGGCTTCATCCTATCCCCTTTGCCAGCTACCCATGCCTTTCCTGGCACCCAGCTCCTCTTCAAAAGGTCTTGAGGACATGGTGTCTGCTCTCCGTCAGTCTTGGGCCTCCATAGGCTGACCACAGATGAAGTCCATTAGACGTCAGGGAGAGGGCAGAGACGACAGCCTTGGCAGAACGCCATCTCTGGCTGTGAGGTCACCCCCACGCTCTGGGGAAAGGAGGGGAAAGCAGATTTGCTCAGCGGAGGGTGGAGTGGTCAGGCAAAGAGTAACGCCTCTGCTGCATGAGTAGTGACTTCCCTTCTTCCAGAATGTGCGAGGGGCCTGCAGGTGATCCTATGTGTTTCTTCTGTCTGTGTCATTTACAGTAGTGGCCAAAATTGTGGAAACCTTTTGGGGAAAGTGTATTTTTGAGATTTGATGGCTAATAGCACCACTTTTTTTTGTTGAAGTAGTACCATAAAATTATATATCAATGGAAATATAATTTAATCAAGAATTTAATGCAACAAAGTTTGTTCAATTATCTGTACTGTATTCTATGAAAAGTTATAGCCAAATAACCAGAAAAAGGAAGCACAACTTGCTTAGGTTGATATCAGGTAGCTTTCCTTCATCTGATTGTAGCCAATGAGCATGAGTGTTTAGAGAGTCAATCAGGTGTCATCTTGTTTTGGCAATGAGCCAGTTGGATCACAATAGGATTCAGTTATTGAAGCTGAGAGGAGGACATTTGTCAGTGTTATGTGATCATTATCAAGTTGGTTGGGTTTTTTTGTGTTCTTTCATTTAGTGAGGTTGTAAAACGTAATAAAATTAAAATAATGGTGCAAAGAGTCGACTGGTCACCCAGAAAGCGATGTAAAATAGTATTATTAAGTGAACAAAGCTACAGTTATAAAGAATTTAGAAGAAAAATTGGTGGAAACTTAACCAAAGGTGGCATTTCTACTGTATACTTTTCCCAAAAGGTTTCCACAATTTTGGCCACTCCTGTATCTATGAAACAAGCTTATGCAGTGCCCGTCTCTGGCCTTGGCAGTCAGGATTGACTTTGGTCAGAAGACAAATGGCACATTGTAGTGGTATGCCATACACACACACACACAGACACACACTGCTCCCAGCCCCACTGCCAAAGCCAGGATGTGATGGGAGTGGGTGGGCTTTCCTTGTGATGTTGGCCACTGCTTTGTTCCCCCCCCCCCCNACATCCATGAGCGCTGGGAAGCCAGTCTCAGGATGGGAAGGTCTCCCTCAATTCCTGCCCAGAGGCCCAGTCCTTGCTGTTCGTTCTGGCCAGGGAGGGAGCCAGGACCTACTCCTTGGTTGTGGGGCCATAGGGAGGGCTGCAGATCGCCCCAGCTGTTTCCTGGAGGGGGTGCTCTGTGTCTTTATTTGCACACACCCCCAGCATTTTCCTCCTGCCGAGGATCATCTCTGCAGGGAGAGACAGGAGAGTGGCAGGCTGAGGAGGCCCCTTCCTTCCCCTCTGCGCAGGGGCTGGAAGCTTTGGGGATGCTTTTCTGGACCTCCCCTTTGCCAGAGAAAAGGAGGGGCCTCCACACCCTTAGAGGAGCCCCCCAAAAGAAGCCAGTGCAAGCAGATGGGGATTTTCTGGAGCAGGTGCAGCCCTGAGGCTCTGATGGAAATCCTCTGGACAGGCTGTGGCCTTCCATGGCCTTTAAGGCCTCCCCCTTCCTGCTTGTCTTTGCGGGTGAAAACCTTGTTTTCATTCTTTTTTTCTAGCAGGCGTCATTTCCGTCCCTTGAGCAGCAAATTGAGCAATCGGCATAGAGAAGGGTTCGGTCCCTCCTGCCCTTCCCTTCCTGCATCCCCCCTCCCAAACTAGCCAAGATGCCCGGCTGCCTGGCGTTGGGTCTGGCACCAGGATGTGGAGAGGCGGGCCTGTTTATTTTAAGGCTGCTGCTCGCCAGGATCTGCCAGCCAATCAGTGCCTGCCTTGGCGGCCAGTAGATGGGCACCCAGCCAAGGAAGCCAATCAGTGCCTGTTGCCAGGCAATAAATGATGCCTTGCCTATCCTTGAGGGATGCCTTCCTGTTCCCCCCAGCCTGGGGGAATGGTGGCTTTCCTTCCTTCCATGCCTGGGTTTCTGAGGGCAAACGCCCAAAGGAGCCATCCTGCCTGGGCTCCCTTGCCCTCTGTGCCAGCTCAGGAGGCAGCAAGAGACCAGATCCCTTCCCCGAAGGGTCCAGACTGCACTGGGCAGGAATTCTCTTTGTTCCTCCTCTGCAGCTCCTCATCCTGCTGGCATCCAACTGGAAAAAAATCCCTCCCAGCCCTGGCGACTCCCTTGGCACTCCTGGGCTGGCCTTGCCCTGGTGCCCTGCTGCCCGTGAAGCTGAATGTGGCTTCCTTCTGCTCATGCAGTCAATCAAGTCCACTCTTGCCGGACCAACCCTGTTTCACAGCTGCACAGATGTTTTGGTGGGAGGGGGGATGGTGAGAGGGGAAGCCTCTGTGGCTGAGTGACTGTGAGTACAAAGCAGAGGCCGGGTGCAAACAACCTTCCATGGAACATAGGTACCTGTAACACAATCTTAAATCTTGGCATAATTGGGTTTAATTGGACTGAAATGGTACAGGGTTTCCTGTCTGAGCAGGGGTTGGGCTAGATGACCTCCAAGGTCCCTTCCAACTTTTATTATTATTGATCATCGCACAGTCAGCCAGATGTTCAGACTGGATTTGGCATTTTTGTCTACCTATCGAGTCCTTACCAAGGACCTGGGATAGGCAGATGTGGATGTTTGATAGTATTACAGATATCGTCGCAGGATATCTGTAAGGCCGCCTTTTGCAATTGACTAATGGCGAATTTGTCAATGCCGATGATGGTGTTCAAGTGGTGCTCCAGTTGTTTTGGGATTGCACCTATTACTATTGGTACTACCCTTGCTTGCTTTTGCCACAGTCTTTCTATTTCTATTTGTAGGTCTTTGTATTTTGTTATCTTCTCCAGTTCTTTCTCGTCTATTCTGCTGTCTCCAGGCACTGCCACGTCCACTATCCAGACTTTTTTGTCTTTCTTATTGACAATTGTTAAGTCCGGGGTGTTATGCTGCAGGTGCTTGTCTGTTTGAATTCTGAAGTCCCAGAGCACTTTAATTTTATCATTTTCTATGACTTTCTCTATTTTATGATCCCACCAGTTCTTGCTTACAGGCAAATGATATTTCTTGCAGATCTTCCAATGCACCATTGTTGCTACTTTGTCATGCCGCTGCTTGTAGTCAGTCTGTGCGATTCTTCTTCTTCTTCTTGTTGTTGTTATTATTAGGGATTTTATTGAATATATCTGCTTTGCAAGGAAGTTGGCCTCTTAATTCCTTTATGTACGGATGGCTGACTTGGGGTCAGCGAGACACTGCCCTGCAGAATGAAATATCCCTCCTCTACTTTTGGGCTGTGGCCAGTTGCGATGGCCAATTTCAGCCCACGTATTCTTGTGCACAGAAATTAGCCAGTTTGCCAACTGTCACATGGAGCAGGATGTTGCTGAATGATTGTGAGCCAATAGCAGAGTTGGGGAGTCATTCAACAGGGTTGGGAGGCAGGGTTGATCCTGGAGGGTCTTAGGCCAGTTCCTGGTTCCCTTCTCTCCTTCCTGGGGTGCTCTGGGGTACCTCCATTGAGGCTGATATTTCTGTCGTTCATCTTCAGTCCTAATATGAGTTGCTCAGTGTTGCCACTTTGCTACTACAGGCTGACTGGTTAATTCATTCTATATGGGAGGGAATTAGTACCTGGATTTGAATTCGCTGCCTCTGTCTCTGCAGGGCGGCCTGGGGCTGTCCTGAGTCATGGCGTGTGCAGATCGGCTGCAATTATTGTTTGAATCAGTTCAGGTCTGATTCAGCTGATTGGGAAAATCAAATGAATCTGACGCTTCCTTTTAGAAACATCTCTTTGGATCAATTTGATTTCCCAGACTAATTCGGAAAAGCTTCAAAATAGATGTGGAGGAATCCAATTCAGTGATTCTGTTTGGCTTTCCATTTTGATTCAGAGACGTGATCCAGTTTGCTCCAAACTGAAGCTCTGCCCAGTCCTGTCCGGGTCACTCTTTCAGGGTGGGGGCTTCTCTGCAGGGAAGGACAGCCCCATCCCAAAGGCCCTAGAAAGAAAATGAGCTGGGAACTGTGGATGCCACCGCTTAGTGGAAAAGGCTTAGCACTTCAGACCCACCTGCCAAAGAATTTTGACCGACAGAGTCCAGGAGGGGAGCCTTCTCTACTGTGGCCCCCACCCTCTGGAGGTGAGGGCCGCCCACACCTTCCTGGCCTTCTGGAAGAGCCTTCAGACCTGGCTCTGTCACCTGGCCTGGGGCTCCCAACAGAGCTGTGCTATGTTCAGGGTGGCTAATGGGTAGGCAACCTTGGCTCTTTTATGACTTGTGGACTTCAACTCCCAGA
The DNA here is from genome assembly GCF_001527695.2 of Protobothrops mucrosquamatus. NCBI lineage: Eukaryota > Metazoa > Chordata > Lepidosauria > Squamata > Viperidae > Protobothrops > Protobothrops mucrosquamatus. Next base: position 50,464 of record NW_015389060.1, on the reverse strand, counting down.
ATTCCTGAGCCAGCATGGCTGGTTCAGGAATTCTGGGTATTGAAGTCCACAAGTCATAAAAGAGCCAAGGTTGCCTACCCCCCCCCCCGGTCCCCACCCCCACTTTGCCCATCCTCTTGTATTTAGGTTGTTATATAATTTTAATTGTTTTGTATTATCTTTTAAATCTTTTTATCATATTGTAAGCTGCCCAGAGTCGCTGTAACAGTGAAATGGTTATAGTAAATAATAATAAATAAATATGGGGCTTTTGAAGCCCTTCGTGGCTTCTGCTTTCCCTGGTCAGCAGCGTTTTTATCTCGGATATCAGTGGCTCTGGGCGGCTTAGATGTGGGTGCTCTCCAATGGATCCCAGGACTCCCACTGAGCTCCTGCGCTCATTTACCCCTCTCTTCCACTGACCTCCCTTCTCTCTCCCCCCATCAAGTTCACCAAGCTCCACCCTCTTCTCAAGTCCACCTTCCACTTGCGGCCCAAGAGAGGCCGGAGCTCGGTCGGTGTGTTTCTGCTTGCCACTCATCCTCACGAAGAAGCAGCCAGTCTTAATTTCACACCCTGAAGGCTCTTGTTCAAGTTGTCCAGTTTTCACCACCCAATGGAAAGACCTGGCCTTGGGCAGCCCAATCTTTCTGTGGCCTGCTCTGAGCTCCTCCAGGGCAACATCTCCATCTGTTCTGGAGCAAATAAAAAAAAAGGAAGGATCCACACCCTTCGCTTCTTTGCCATCAGCTGTCAGTTCACCGGCTGATCTTTCTGCCTTTAATATTCACCTGGATTTTTCGCTTCCCAGGTTTGCTTTCACAGCAACGGAAGGCCCATCGCCCTTGAGAGGTTTGGACAGTCGAACCCGCAAGTAATTCCAGCCGCCACCTTTCCCCTGCCTGCCCTCTTCACACTCCGTGGGCCTCTCCAGCTGGGACAGGGGGACAGCAGACTCCTCCCCCGTGGCTGGAAGCTCTTCCCAAGCTCCATCACTTGCATCCTCGCTGGAGCCAAGGAGAACTTCCCCTTCGATGCTCACCTGGCCCCCATCTGGGCCTAAATCTCCATCCTCTCCCCCCCTCCGTGCAAAAGGAGGGCCAGGCCGTTGTCCCGCCCAGAGGAGCCTTCTTGGGGTTGATCCCTGAGCCGGGGAGCTCCGCGGGGTTTGCGGGCAGCCGGGACGTTTCGGGAGCGCGGGCGCAGCTTCCACCGCCGACTCTCCAGGCCAGGCCGGCGGCCATCAGTCGCCTCATCTTCAGCCGCAGCGTCTGGGCCGCCTCGCTCCATCTTTGCGCTTCCCGGCCGCTCGGCGGACGCTGCCCGGGCCCTGGGCCGATCGCTCCGCTTGCGAGGCTGCGCGGCGGCGGCGGCGGCTGGGCGAGCGCTGTGGGCCGGCCCGCGACGTCACGGCGGCGGCGGCGGCGGCGGAGCGGGATTGCGCAGCCCCGCCGCATTGCCAGGNGCCGCGGACCGAGGTGAGCGCCAGGAGGGGGTGGGCCGCGCCCGGCGGGTCCGCAGACCGTCCGCAGCGGCAGGGCGGCCGCCGGTCGGGGCCGGGCTGCGGCCGGAGGGGCTGCGCCGAGGCGGCGGGCCGGGAGGGGAGCCGGGGGTGGCGGCTGATCGCTGCTGCGGCTGCGGCCGCCTTTGTGCGCGGCTGCTCAGGGCGTGTCTGACGCCGCCATTGCGGAGCCGGGCTCGGGGGCCGCCGTCGCCGCCTTCGGGCTGGCTCTGCGCCGCGGTGGAGGGGCGCGCCCGTCCCCCTCCTACCTCCCGGCCGGGCGGCCGGCCTCTGCCGTGGAGACGGTGGAAGATGCTGCGTCGGAGGGAGCGGCGGGGCTTCGGCCAAGAGGGGCGGTTTGGTTCCCCTTTGCCCCGCCGCCCCCGGCCCCGCTCTGCTCCGTTGCCTGCGGAGGGAAGCGCCGGCTCCTTCCACGGCTACCCGGCTCGCTTGGTAGCGCCTTCGGCCAAGCGCGGGGGGGGAGAGGCTGGTGGCCCCTGGTCGTCCAAGAGCCTCTTCTGTCTGGACCTTAACCGGGACCAGGACTGAGCAGCCCCAGAAGCCAAGAGGAAGGACGGCCATCAGGTGGCGAGGCTCGGTTTCCGATGTCTGCAGGGAGCGCGGGCTGGACTAGATAGCCTCGGGGATCCCGCCAGCTGTCAGCCTCCAGGCCGGAAAGGCCTCTGCTCAGCGGAGGGCTTTCTCAGGTTGAGCTGGCTGTCCTGGTTGCGGCTTCTGTGCTGTACCTAATTGCAGGCCGGGTTCGCACAACCCCAGAGCTTTCCCACGGTTCTGATTCCCTGTGTTGTGGGAATTACCCCGTTAAGCCAGTTACCGTTAGGGCTGGTTAATCTGATCAGAGGTGACTGTCCTGCTTTCTCAAAGTTTGCCTCTAGGAACAGCGCTTAGTTAAGTTTGCCTGAGGAAGAAGCTGAGTTGGGCTTGGTTGGGACTTGGATGGGGGACCACCAGGAGACATTTGTCGGTGATGCTGGGAAGTTCGGGAAGTCTGAAACTTGCGGAAAGAAGTTCCTCTTTTAAACCTGTTTTAGTGTTCAGCATGTTGTGTGAGCTGAGGTGGGCTAGCAAAGATGAGCCCTAAAAGGGGCAAGGTGAGCCCTAAAAGGGGCAAGGTAACCAGCTGTGGCCCTGCTCTCTAATTATGGGCCCACATACCCCCCCCAGTTCTTTCCTGGAGACTCTTCCAGCCTTTGGAAGCTGCACGCAGAGGGATTCTGATCCAGAGCCCTCTCCCAAATTCTGCTAGACCCCTCCATTTGCCAGAGGGTACCTGCAGGCTTCTCTCTCTCTACCCTGCTGCCCCCCGGCATGTGCCAGAGGGATGGGAGGATGGACTGGGATGGGTCAGGAGCTGAATAGCTGCTCCCCATCATCAGCTCCCTGTACTTACACATCCTGGTTAAGGCTACAATGGGGGGATTACTTGTGCCCAGATGGCAGCCCTGGCGGTGCCATGGCTGGGGGTGACGGGCACAGCCCTCCAGTTCCCCTGAAGCTCAGCCCAGTTGGCCCTGACTGGAGGCTGCTCTCTGGGTTCAGAGGGGCTGTTTCCTGGCCTGCCCCAGGCGTGTGGGGCTATGCCCTGGTCTATCTGACCCGCCAGGGAAGGCTGGTGGGTGGTTCGTGCCAGGGAGGCCGGCTTGTGTGGTACAATCCTTGCATGGATTAGGAAAGTTTCAGAGAGCAAGGGGGCTGCAGCTGGCCAGCCGGCCATCCTCCCCGCAGAGGCCTGAGCCAAGCCGGACTTTCACTGCTGGGGGCTCAGAAAAGCTAGGGGAGAGTCAGCTGGGCACCGCAGCAACGCCACTGAGCTGACTGAAAGCAAAAGCTTGGTCGGCAGTGGCAGGAGGGGCGGGAAGAGGCAAGGGGGGGCCCCCTCAACCGGGCCGGCCTTCCCTGGCTTCATTGGCATCTGAGGCACGTCCAGCGTGCGGCCATTTCGCCTGATTCCCACAAGGAGGGGCTGCTCCGGAGCTGGGCTTGTCCTGCAGAGCCTGCCCTTCCCTGGCACTGTGGAGAGAGATGGGGGGGGAATCTTTGTGTGGGGGGGGGCAGGAGGACAACGCAATCCGTGGTGCCATGATGTTGCTAGGTGGTTGGAGGTGGGCGTTGGGTCATCTTCAGCGGAGAGCCTGGTCTTGACAGCTCTCCAACAGAGGTTTGAGGGGGGGGGCAGGCTTTGACTCTCCTTCCTTGCATGCCCCCCCTCATACCCTCCTGCACTGGGGAGAAAGCAAGTCCCCGAGCCCTGGTCTGCTGCGCCGAAAGAAAGGCGGCTTTGTCGGGATTTGTTCTCGGAGGGAGCAGCTTTTGCAGGATGGATGTTCCCCATGGCAGTTCCCTCCGCCCCCCCTCTCCCCCCCCCGCCCAGGCTTTGTGTTCTGCACAGTGACAGAATCAGATGCAGGGAGGGTGTGAACATCCCCAGGGCTTCTTTCTGCTTGAAAGCCTTAAATGATGAGGCTTGATCGGAGGAGCCCCACCACCTCCTTCCCTCCCTCTGCAGCCAGGCCTTTTCCAGCTTGGTGTGACTGCCTTCCCCTCCCCAGTGCAGGGAGCAGGGCAGGCAGTCAGACCCTCCCCAGTGGCAGGAGATCCAGATGTGCTGAGCTTTCAAGAGAGAAGCCAGAGGGGAAAGAGAGGGGGAAACTGCCATGTTGAAAGGGGGGGGAGCCTGGGCCAAAATGAGCAGCCAGGAGGAGGCTGGGCTGAACAGCAGCAGAAGGGAAGGCAAGAAGTAGGAGCCTTCTAGGAATATCTTGCCCCCCTCCCCCGTGAGCTTTATGGGCTTTCAGATGAGCTTCCCTGGGGGGGGGGCTTGCTGCTGGATGATGAGCAGGGCCAGGCCTGGGGGTGGAAAGACCTTCCCCTTGGATGGGCATTCTGGAGCACCAGCATAAGCCAAGCTGTGGGGCTAGCACCAAGAGGGGTAGTGGGGCAGCCATGGAGCCAGAGCTCTCAGCAGCCACCATCCCCACCCCCATCCTGGCATCCTGCGGTCATTCCACCGAGAAAGCAGGATAGCAAAAGGAGAGGAATCCAAGGACGATGGAAATGGGAGGTTGTGGACAGAACAAAGGAAGCTATCCTATATTTTGCCATGGCCTGAATTTGGGAACTCATTTCCATAAAATGGAGTGATGATACGGATTTATTAACAAAGGTCAGGGAGACTTAAGAAAATCCCCAATCCCAGTTGGCGAATGCTTTGGCAGAGCCCGTCCAAGCGAGGGCCTGCCGCAGGCCAATCCCACTCAGCCAGGGGCAGCAGGAAGGAAGAAGCAGCCTGCAGAGTTGGGCTGGGGGGCAGCGAATCGAAGGTCCGTCGGCAGGATTTAAGAAGCAGCCAGTGCCCAACTCTCGTAACTGCTTGTTTGTCAAAGAAACTCTTCCTGGGATTGCACAGTTGCTGGCTGGGTCCTCCTCTGCTCGCACTAGCAATGCTGGAGTGACACCATATGGTACCTGCCTTTTTTGGGCCCTCCCCAGGGTAAGGAGTCGTGTCTGCTTGTCGGATCCCTGTCACAGGCAACCTCAAGTGGTGTGGCCTGGGGCCCAGGGATGCTTGGCCAGCTGCAGCGAAAGTCCCGTCCAAGCAACAGTGGCTCAGGAGGAGCCAGGAGGGTCCCACTTGCTCCTGCCCTAAGAGGTCAGAGTGGGAGTCTTTCCTGGGTGACAGCTAGCCCCAGGCGCCTTCCAGAACAGAGAGCTCTTCCAAGCACCAACTTGGGTTTCTTGGCACCGACCGCGGCATTTGGAAGGGGCTCCCTCATCCTTATTGACACCTTTCCTCAAGGAAGCTCTGGAAGCAACAGAGAACGACAGCACGGTGAAGCCCCTCTAAATCGGGGAGTGTTGGTCTTCCCTTTTCTTTTCTTTTTTTTCCAACAAAATTTTTTATTGGTTTTATTTTACATGGTGGCAAGGCCATCAATTAATCAAAACAAAATCATATTTGTACAATTCAAATTATTTCAATATAATTAACTCGTTTATACATATAACTAATCTATTATTATTTTAATATATCCTACTTCCCCTTAGGTCAATACTAGTAACTCTATTTCTATACTCC
>NW_015389060.1:13022-43678 GCF_001527695.2 Protobothrops mucrosquamatus | reverse complement strand
CTGGTCAGTTCCATCTGGTTATTATTTACTCACAGTTCTCTGTAATTCACAGAAGTGGAGGCAACGACTGGCTTTGTTCCCAAAAACAAAGGGAACAAAGGCACTTGGGAGACGGAGATTTCCCGGACTCCGGAGGAGTACCCAATTTCGCTCTCCCGAGATAAAGGGAGAGCCTTTGGGACTCTACTCCTATCCAGGAATACTCACCTCGACCCCTTCTCCCGGGGCACAAGGTTCCAAGCCGCTGAACAGCTGCTGACCGCTGTTCATGCTGGCTCTGACGCCTTCCCAAGCGGACGGCTCCGAAAAGAGCCGCCATCGGCGCGCCGTCCCACCGGAAGTCGGTCTTCCCTTTTCTTGAGGAAGGAAGGAAGGAAGGAAGGAAAGGAAGGAAGGAAGGAAGGGGCCCAGTCCTCCTAGCCCCAGGGCAGCCGTGGCTTTTCCATGGGGTTTCCTGGCCTTTTCCAGGCCAGAGATGGGAAGGCCCAGGGCTGTTTCCTCACCATCATTGAAAAGACCCTTATGTAGGCAGCCAGGAGTGGGACAGCTGTCATTAAAGATGGGTTTGACGGGGATGACACAGGAATTGACAGCTCCCTCCCTCTCTCTGGTCTCTTCTTTGGTACTTGTGGGCCAGGGCCTGTGAGTCCCCCATCTGTGCCCCTTGAGGGTTGGAGCTTTCTTAAGCTCTGGCCATGACAGAACTCTGCCCCCTTGCTTGGCCTTTGGGCTGCCCCAAAGACGGGGCATCCCAGTAGCTCCCTGGTGTTTTCCTGGTCTTTGGGCCAGCTTCTGAAATCCATCCCCACCGGTTCCCCTCTGCAAAGGAAGTCCACTAAGGACGCTGTAGGTCAGGCCAGTCTGGGGCATCGGACCTGCAAGCTGGCCAGAGGCATTCTGGGAAGACATGGGAGGGGGCGGTCACCATATCTGCTCCCAGCCAGGATGGCAGGCGTAGCCGTCATTACCCAGGGCGGCGGAGGGGCTTTGTTGATTAGGGGCCATCACGTTGTGGCCGAGTCACAAAAGCCGCACAGCTTTTCTCCATGACGGTGTCTAGAAATCACCCTCCTGCTCTTGCAGACTTTGTCTTCCCAGACTGAAATCCAGGAGGGGGTCGGTCATTTGGGAATTGTAGCCCGACCCCTGGATGGTCCTCACCTTTTTCAAAAGTTTGAATATGCTTATCCTGCTGGTGAAAAAAATCAGGATTTGGGTGGCCTCTTTTCTGACTCACAGATTGATTGAAGATACCAGCTGTTGTGGGATCCTTGCTGCTCTCTAAGCTCAGTAGTTTCTTTGCAGACGTTTCATGGCCCAACTAGGTAACATCATCCAGTTAGAAGGGAGGGGAGGCTGCTCTCTGTTTATACCAGGGGTAGGCAACCTTGGCTCTTTTATGACTCGTGGACTTCAACTCCCAGAATTCCTGAGCCAGCATGGCTCAGCTTGGAAACCTCTCCCTTTCCCCTCAGCTTGGCTGGCTCAGGAATTCTGGGAGTTGAAGTCCATAAGTCATAAAAGAGCCAAGGTTGCCTACCCCTGGTTTATACACTAATGACTTGCCCTGTCAGCATTGGTGGGAGTATTTTCTTTTAGGTGGTTCCTTGATGAAGCTGTTGCTTACTCCCTAGAGCAGGGGTAGGCAACCTTGGCTCTTTTATGACTCGTGGACTTCAACTCCCAGAATTCCTGAGCCAGCCATGCTGAGGGGAAAGGGAGAGGTTTCCAAGCTGAGCCATAGTGGCTCAGGAATTCTGAGAGTTGAAGTCCACGAGTCATAAAAGAGCCAAGGTTGCCTAGCCCTGACCTAGAGAAAATAGGATAATGAAACAACATTAAACTCAGAAAGAAAACAGCCAAGCTCAGAGAGCACTGGAGCTCCCTAAAGCTGCTGCTTTTTAATAAAATTGGGAGTTGGAAAAGGAGTTACCAGACTCCTGTTGATTTTTGCCATCATGGACTAGCGTGTTCTCCTCCTCCATCGTTCACGTGCATTTTGTTTCTCAAAAGAGACTTTTAAAGGCCGTCTCTATTTTTGAAGGCAGGTGTTTCTGGCAGAAAATTTGAGCCGAAGGGCCAAATTCAGGGGAATTATTTTTGTTCTGGCAAATAGTGGAGATGTTTTAGGGGAGGCATCATCCCACGGGGTGCTACGAGCCGGATTGTGGACAATAACATGGAATGTTGTAGACGACAAGGGAAGGGAAGCAATCCCATCCCCAGAGGGCCAGGCCTGAAGGAGGAGAGGCTCTGCTCTCTCTCTGATCTAATCATAGTGTGGAGCCTCTGGCGGTCCAGCTTTCGACAGAGGAAGGAAGAGCTCCATTTAGGCCTTTTTTTGTTGTGTGTGTGTGTGTGTGTGTGTGTCTGTGAGCTTGGCCTCTTTCTCTGAACTGGCTCCAAGGCAGCCCAGTAGCAGCCCTCTGGACCCTGTAATGGGAGGAACAGGAGGCGGAGATGTGTGTGTGTGTGTGTGTGTGTGTGTGTGTGTGTGTGTTTGTGTGTGTGTTTGTGTATGTGATGGTCTGGTGAGGAGCAGAGTTGGATTGTGGCAGGCGAAGAGTCCTGGTTTTAGGTGGAAGCAAGTGTGGCCCTCTTATCCCCGGCTGGCTTGATCTGCCTTGGTGCGCACTGTGTGTGCACATATGTTGTGATACCTCGGATTTCATTCTCTTTTCTTCCGTTGAGCTCTCTCTTCCCCTTTCCCTCCCCAGTTGCTCTGCTTCCTAAAGAATTTCCTCTTTCTGAGCTCAGCGCCCTCGGCCTGAAAGGCTTTCAGACATGGCCTAGCTTGTTCAGCTCCAAAAATGGACAGGAAGTGACCAGGGCAAATAGGGGCTTTCTCTGGACAGCCCTAGATGGGGCAGCCGATGGGGGCTGAGAAGACAGGGGAAGGTGGTGGGGAGGGGATCCAGAGGCCCCTTGACTTTGGTCAGAGAAAATTTAGCAGCTGTTTTTTCTCAGCGAAAGCCCCAATAAATGAGGGCAGGTAGCCTGAGGAAAGGATAAGTGTGTGTCTTCCCATTTATTTTAGCTTGTAACAAATCCCAGGGTTTGGGACAGGACAAAAAAGCTCATAGCTTCAGCACGACAAAGTCTACGTGATCAGATCCAGAGGTAGCTACGGTCCAAAAAGGCAAAATGCAGGTGCTGTCAAGGCTCTGCCCGTTTTTTCATCAACATGCCCCCAAACCAGGGGGAATTTTGATTGCATCATCGTGGCCGCCATCTTGCCTTCGTGGACCATCCCTGCAGACCTTCCTAATTAGACACAAACCAGGTTAAGTCGAAGCACGTTGCTTCTTTCAGAGCTCGTGCCAGGAAATCTGGCAGCCGCTATGGGAAGGCCTGGAAAAGCCTTCGGCCTTGTTTTTTTTATTTGTTATGTTTATTTATAAGTGACTCAACCTGACCCATCACAAGATATCACAGACCCTCACTCGACACACCCACACCTGAAGCCCTTATAAACGGAAAAACACTGACATCCCCTAAACCAGGGGTAGGCAACCTTGGCTCTTTTATGACTGGTGGACTTCAACTCCCAGAATTCCTGAGCCAGCCATGCTGAGGGGAAAGGGAGAGGTTTCCAAGCTGAGCCATGCTGGCTCAGGAATTCTGGGAGTTGAAGTCCTTGAGTCATAAAAGAGCCAAGGTTGCCCACCGTTGCCCTAAACTCTGCTGAAGATGTTACCTCACCTGGTAATGAAACGTTCAGAAACCATCCCACAAGCTCGGAGAATGAACCTTCGCCCTTATTTATAAGTTTACATGCCTCCAATGCCACCATCGAGTGACATTGGGCACTTTCTGCTTGATCCTTGAGATCCACCCTGGGCGCAACACACAAAGAACGTTGTTGTTGTAAAGGTTCTGTGCCATTTTGGGGGCATGATTTCAGAAGGGGTTTGCCCTTGCCTGCTTTCCAGGGCTGAGAGAGAGTGACTGGCCCAAGCTGGCTTTGGGCCTCAGGCGGGACAAGAACTCTCCTGGGTTCCTGCTGGGTGAATTCACCACCACACCACACTGCCTCCCTCGACAACTTCTGTACAACCCTGTCAGTACAACTCAGAGTTGTCCATTTGGTCCATGGGAGGGGGATGAAGTTCAAAATGACGGAAGCTGTGGGGACAGAGCAAGATGGGGTCTTCTTCCCGGATCTGGCCTTTGATCTTCACTCCAGCAACCCCTTTCTAACTGGTCTTCTGAGAAGACCACAGATGGAGCAGGAAGCCAAAAGCAAAGCCCTCTGCTTGACCCTCCTCCCCCAGAAAGTAGACCCCTTGGTTGCTGTGGATCGCTGGCCTCTCTGAGACTCTCTTGAAGGGTTTCAAGAGGGAAGTATTGGCTCTTCCAGTGGCAAAGAGTCCCACAAGTACATTTTATCTTCTCTGAGGGCTTCCACCTCCCTTCGCTTTAGCATTACCGAGTGTAACAGAAACACCCACATTGTGCTCTCTCCTGTGAGAATGCCAAGCGTGCAACCACATCAGATTGCACATCAATCTCTTCCTTGCTGGGCTATGATTGGGTTGCTGCCTAACCCATGAGAGCATAGACGGAGCTGCTGGTCCCAAAGACCACACCTGATCCTGAGCCAGGTCGTAAGCCAGAGTCACCAGAAGAGACTTTGAGACCCCCACCCCACCCCTGTGCGAAAGGGAGGCACCAGGAAAGCTGGGGAGGTGGGGGGAGCTGCCTATGCTGTTTGGTGAGGCTCCTGTGTGCAAAGACGCACCTGCAGAACAATTGCCCCGTTGCTCCCCTGGTGGGAGATTCCTTTGTAAAGTCCTGGGAAGGGGCTGCTGAGGTGTTCTCTGAGATATGGCTGGGGGTGGGAGAGCTGCTGAAAGCTGACTTTGTCCTCGGTAACTCTGTCATTTTTGTCTCTGCCAGGTCTTGGGCTGCCTTGAGGAGGTGTCTTCTGATAGCCCGCTCTGTCCCCCAAGGCCCTTCCATGGGTAGCTTCAATGCCGCAGGTGCCCTGGCGAATGGGACCGAGGATGGATAGCCCCCCCAAACTGACAGGAGAAACGCTGATAGTTCACCATATTCCCCTGGTACATTGTCAGGTCCCGGACCGGCAGTGCAGCAGCACCAGCCAGCGGACCAATCCTTTCTTTCCCTCTGACCTGGGGGTCGGGCGGACCAGTTCGCTCCCTGAGAGGACCCTCCTGCAGGCAGACTCGCTGGTCTACAACCGTCTCCTCAGGGCGTCAGACGAGGCTCCAGAAGAGGGGCCAGTGGGTGGGCAGAGCCCTTCCCCCATGCTGGCTGCCCCCGCAGCCCCTCAGCGGCAGAATCCCTTCCTGCTGAGAGACGAGGCCTGGGATCTCTGCGAGGATGACCCAGGGCAGAAGTCCTTCCACCTGCATGTTGGCCGGTCTGCCTTCCGCCTGCATGAGCCGGCACTGCCTCCCTTCCATCTGCATGGCAGTAGCCCTGTGGTGAGGCCCTGGTGTGGCAGCCACCGGGTGGACGTGGTGGAAGGCCACGCTGACCTACCGGCCGACGACGAGACACAGGACAAGGGCCACTTGGCAACAGAATGCATGGAGCTGGACGAGTACAGCTGCCACCGTGGGGACCCCTCCAGCCTCTCCCTGGAGCAGGAGTGGGCTAGCGAGTCGGACGACCTGATGAACAACCCGGAGGCCATCCGCAGCCGGACATGTAGCTGCTCCAACTCTGAACTGCAGCGCTGCCGGTGCTACAGCCTCTCGAGCCAGTCGGAGCCCCTGGACCAGCAGATGGGCTACATCAGTGACTCCTCCTGCAACAGTTCCGATGGTGTCCTGGTCAACTTCAGCACCCTCTACCAGAGGCGGAATGGTCACCCTCACACCAACCTGAACTCGGGTCCCTTGTCCTGTGACTCCTCTTCGGGCAGCCAGTCAGACATGGCCGCTTTTTACCTTGACCTGCACTCCTCATCGCAGGAGTCGAAGATGCCTGGAGAGCTGCAGGATCTGGAGGGGCCAGGGAAGGCCTGCGGGTGCCACCATCCCTCTTCTCCAGTCCTGGATGCCAACTGCAACTCCTACCCACCACTCTGCGATCCGTGCCCATCCGATGGCTCTGACCTGACTGCGTGCTTCCAAAGCCAGGCACGGCTTGTGGTGGCCACCCAGAACTACTACAAGCTGGTGACGTGCGACTTGTCCTCCCAATCTTCCCCCAGCCCTCCTGGCTCCTCCATCACCAGCTGCTCCGAGGAGCAGGCCAGGGGGAGCCCCCTCCAACCCACCGAGTATTACCTCTTCCAGAGACCCGGGGAGAGCGACACGGAGGAGTCCCGGGATGAGTCACAGGAGGAGTCGGAGAAGAACGCCATCGAAGGACAGGTCTACATCAATGTCTCCCCACCCAGCCTTGTCGGAGGCAGGCAGCGCTCACGAAGCTATGATCGCCACCTGGACCGCAGCCCCTCCACCCGTCTGGGCTCCCTGGAGCGCATGCTGAGCTGTCCGGTCAAGCTGAGCGACAGCCCCTCCTTGACCCTCCAGAGCTCCCCTCCCAAGCGCGTTACCTCCTTTGCAGAGCTGGCCAAGGGCCGGAAGAAGAATGGCTCCTCACCACCCATTCGGACCAGCCGGGACTCATCCCTGGAGTTCTCATCCATCCCCGAGGGCCAGAGGGACAGCTCCGTCTTTCTAGAGAGTCAGGAGCGGCACAGCCAGAGCCTCCCGCCCCTGCCGTTGGCATGCTCTGAAGGTGAAAATGCCAGAAAAGGCTCCAGGGAGGTGCCCACCTCTGGGCAGGAGGGGGGCGAACAGCTCTTTTTCTCCGCAGTGTCAGAGACGGGAGCTGTTGGCAGCAGCATTTTTGGCCAGAAGGACATTCGAGCCCGAGCTGATGGTAAGCCCCCCTTCCCGGTCCCCTCCCCACTGCAGATGAACGCACTGTGGCCTCTTTCACAGCTGGTTGAGGGAGAATGAGTGGGGTTTGGATCAGGAGAAGCCCCTTTCCATTAATAAATTGTCCCCAAATCCATATTAGGACGGGGCCCAGAGATACCCCCATGTCTTATTGGCAGGGAAGAGCACGGAAGTTGCTGCAGGGATGGATGACCAGATGTCCTGGCCAGGGCCCATCCTCAGCCACCAGGCGTTGCAGCGAGAGCCACCAAGCCGGGCAGGTTGAGAAGGTTAGATGGATTTTAGATCAATGAAGGTGAACCATGTGGACTCGGAGTGTCCAAAATTGAGAGAATGCCTACCGTGACTCTGCTGGTGAGTCATCCCGCCCACCTTGGACAAAAAAGGCCTCTCCGGATGCCCCTCTCCTCTGGACCCTCTGAAGCCTCCCAAGAGGGCCCTGCTGCCACGGGGCCTCGGGACCGTCAGAAAGTTGCACGAAAACAGTTGCACGATTGTTGGATGCCTCAGAGGCTGCACGAGAGCAGGACCTTCTCGTATGACCTCCAGAGGGTCCAGACGCCGGGCATGTCACCAAAAATGCCATGGTGTGTCACCTGTGATACACGTATCCTAGGTTCACCATCACTGTTCTAGATTCTGAGGAGGGTGGCTGTCCACAGCACTTTATTGTGGCTGGTTCAGTCAGACAGGAAAACTGCTTCCTACTTGCAGGGAATTGAGGCTCAGTATATCCCACTCCACCCACCAGCCATCATCCCACCCTGGCGGAGGGCTCCTGAACTGCCTGATGCACCTTCTTTGATGTGTTGAGACAAGTCTGAAGAAGATAGCCAGGGCTCACTCGGTCTCCAAGCCCAGCCCGGCTGCAGCACTTTCCCGACGTTTACAATCCAGCTCCTGCTCGGCCATCAGCCCTTTATGTCTGCCTAGGACCTATAGAGGCAGGATGGGACGAGGGAAGTGTAGACAGCTGTTGTGAGCTTTGTGGGCAACACAGTGAGTCCCTGAAGCCACAGCTATGACTACTGGTTGTCCCAAAGACTGACTGGGCAAAGAGATGCTCTACAGCCCTGGGGAGGGACTGGAATCATCGTGTGGGCAGGAAGCCTCTGAAGGTTTCCTGTCTTAGGAACAGGATCAAAAATTAGAAAAAAGCACGAGTCTAAATTTTGAAAGAGATGATGGGGCAGTTCAGAAAAATTGAATTTGGATGTAAAAACTGACACCGTGGACCGCGGAAGGAAAAACTCAGGCCAGTTTTATTAAGTTGGAGAAGTGAACTAAAATGCTGAAAGACAACAGGGCAAATGTAGAGATCTCCAATTAGGAAATGCAACTCTAACACACAGCCTAGGCCTGGGAACTAGGAAGAGGTGGGGGAAGGGCAGGGGATGGAAGGGGCTCGGAGACCATGGCTTCTCTTGACAACCTGCTCGACTTGTGGCAGCGGAAGGCACCTTGGCACCCTGTTTGCTGAGGACGCCTCCCCACGTCCTCCTGACGCAAGAGAGGGGGACAGATGGACAGTGGACAAGCCTCTCTAGGACCAGAGATGGAGGGGATGGCCCTGCCCAGGCTTGAAAAACACCAAAAGGAGACTTTGAGGGACCCCCCCCCCCTGAGCCTGAACTTTCCTTCTGAATCAAAACTCAGCAAGTGGGCTGGTTTGGGCACATGCTAAGCCAGTGTTAAATCTCTCACCTCAGCCCCACCCCCCTGGCTTGGCCTGCTAGGTAAGGCAGTGGCCAGACCTTCAGCTGAGCTGGCTAAGTGAGTTGCCCCAACTTGGCCATGATGGGGAATAATCAGCCAGTGGTCTGCCTACCTGGCAGGGTCTGGGGGAGAGGCAGGGGTAGGCAACCTTGGTTCTTTTATGACTTGTGGACTTCAACTCCCAGAATTCCTGAGCCAGCCGTGCTGAGGGGAAAGGGAGAGGTTTCCAAGTTGAGCCATGGTGGCTCAGGAACTCTGGGAATTGAAGTCCACCAGTCATAAAAGAACCAAGGTTGCCTACCCCTGCCTTAAGGAGTACATAACCTGCTGCTCTGGGGTGTGTGTCAGGGGCTGCCTTTTCTCCGGTGCCCCCACCCTCCAAGAACGCCAGCCCCTCCATCAGGTCAAGCAGTGCAGAGAACTGGGCTCAGCAGTGCAGGCCAGCTGTGCAACCTCTGCCCTCCTTCCCTTCTGCAGGTGGCGCAGCGGATGGCAAAGTGGTGCGCTACAGCAAGGACCAGCGCCCCACCACGTTGCCCATCCAGCCCTTCGTCTTCCAGCACCACTTTCCCAAGACGGCGAAGGGCCGGGCCCTGCACAGCCATTTGGCCTCCAGCCTCTCCCAGCTCTACGGCCTCTCGGCCACCACCGCCACTCGCTCAGCCAGCCGACCCCTCTCCTCTGCTTCCCAGTCCTCCACCTCCACCGAGGGGCCTGTGGGGCAAGGCCAGCGTTCTGCTGATGGGGCGGCTTCTTTGGGCGACGGCCATGCCAAGAGAGGGCCGGGGCCGGAGACCACCCGCCTTTCCCCGCTGGGCAGTTACTCTCCGGTGCGCAACAACGTGCCTTTCTTCCAAAGCGGGGAGTCCTCCTGCTCGCCCACCCCAGAGACGCAGCCCCCCCGCAGCAAGTCCTGCCCCGTCTCTGCCAATCTCCTGCCTAGCACCAAAGCTTCCCCAGATGCTGGCAGCTGTGCCACCCAGAGGGGTGCCGGGGCTGGTGTCCTGCACAAGCAGAGTGAGAGCTCCTCACCAGTGGCCAAGAAGGAGGAACCCCCAGGCCCCCCTGCACCACTGGCCAAGGACCGGCTCCCCGGTGGCTCCCTCTTGCCGTTGTTATCCGGTGGCTGGAGCCTGGCCAGAACAGAGAGCCACAGTGAACCCCAATGGAAGATAGAGTGCAGTGAGGCTGCCAGCTTCAGCTCCTTGGGTGTTGGCGTCCCTCGGCCTCTCAATGGTAGGTGGGCATTAGCCGGGAAAGGTTTAACTTTGCATGCCTGGAATGTATGTGTGTCCTATGGGTAAATAATGCAGATGGGCCTGGTTCTGTGTGATGGTCCATTTGTCACCTGAATCGCCCTTTGACCCGAGACAAAGTGGGGGAGGGGGGTGAAAGGCCTCTGTTGGGCAGCCAGGCAGTCTGACCTCAGGGCCTCCTCCACCCCCCCTTCTGACCTCTATGATGATGCACTGGCCAAGTTGCTCCCCTGCATAGGGGGTGAGGGGAGTGTCTCCCGGGCTCTAATGCTGCTTCTGCTGAGTTGCTGCTCAGTCTGCCCCTTTGTCTCTGTCTCCTCCTCGGCTTCGGCTTTCCCTCCCCCGCCCCGACTGGCCTGCTGCGGCCATAGCCAACCATCTCTCTCTGCAAGCCCTGAAGTGGCGGGAGTACCGGCGGAGGAACCCCTTGGGGCTGGACCGCGTTTCGGACCTGGCAGGGCTGACTGGCCACCTGGACTGGAAGCAGCCGGAGAGCAAGCTGCCCTGGAGAAACCCCCTGCTGGAGATGCCGGCTGGCCGCCCTGGATCCAGACTCCACGGTGCGCCTTGGCCAACGCAGGCTCCCCTTCTCGGCTCCCCTTGGCTGGTCGGTTGGTCAGCCCAAGGAAAGGGGGCCACGGGGGCTGTGAACTTGACTTGCGGCTCCCTGGAAGGGGGGGCTGCAGTGTCTCCTGCCACCCATTGCTTATTTCCCTTGGGGCGGAGTTTCTGTGGGGTCAGAGATATCGTGGATGTGATTTATGTCATATATTTGTCCAGGCATCCATGTTTCTTTAAGCTGCCTATTTCTTTCAATGCTCTAAGCCGCCCAGAGACTGTTTGGAGTCGGGCAGCCTCAGAGCCCAATAAAGTAATAGGATGGTCATGACGTCTCCCCCCCCCCCCCGTGTGTCTTGCAGGGCCGGCAGTGAAACAGCCACAGCACAGCTGCCCCGACTTCTTCCCCGACTATTTCTCATTGGCCGAAAAACCACCAGCTGAGTTTTGCCTGTCCCCGGACAGCAACGCCGAGTCTGTCTCCATCGATCTGTTGCAGAAGAAGGGTCAGCCTGGGATGGGGTGGGGAATGAGAAGGGAAGGGGGCCCTGGGCCCTTGCACCATTCCATGATATCTTCCATATGAGCTAGGGGTGCTATTTCCTGGGGGTGGGGGCCTCCTCAACAGATGCTGCTTGTGGAGGTAGAGCAAACATGTCAAACACAAGGCCCGGGGGCCGGATGCAGCCCGCGAAGTAGTTTCATGTGGCCCGCGAAGCCATCCTGGAAACAGTGAGGGAACGACCCCCACTGCCTTGGTCCTGGCCCAGGCCGGCCGGGAGCCAATGTACAATTTTGTGGTGGCCATCTATGCTGAAACGCATTCAGTCTTAGCTCCTCAAGGCTGTCTAGAAACAGCGAGGAACCAGCCCCTGCTGCGTCGGCCCCACCCCCTGGGTGCATGCTGGGGAGGTGTCACCCTTTGTGAGGAATGAAGAAATGCACCATGCCTTGGCGCTTGCCCCGGTCCCACCCCCTTCTGCCAGAGACCCCCAGATCTGTCCCACTGCTGCCCAGGCCCCCACAGGCACCCTTGACGGGAACGATGTAGAGCTGGCCACGCTTACCCAGTAGGCCACACCCACTCCATCCACGCCCACCCAGTAGGCCACACCCACCCGCTCCTCCCCGAGGGCAACCGCAATGCTGATGCGGCCCTCAATGAAATTGAGTTTGACAACCCTGAGGTAGAGGATGGACGGCAGTGAGAAAGGCCCAGCTCCGCTTGCAGAGAATGAGGCCGTGCCATCTCTCAACGGGAGCCCTGGAGCTGGGCTCCCCTGGACGCTCGCTCAGGGCCAGAGGCTGCAATTGCTCAGGGGGGGGCTGCAATCATTGCCTGGAGCAGAGCCGTCTTTTGAAGGGACTTGGGGTGGGGGAGGACGGATCCTTTGGGCAGGGAAGAAATCCAGTATAGCCAGGAGAGGAGGCTCTGACCCCCCCCCTCCATCTGTTTCAACATTTAAACTCCCCCAAATACATCCCTAGTTAAAACATGTGGCTGTTAGGCGTGGAGAGCGTGTTCATGTGTGGGGCGGACAAGGAGTGGTTGCAGGCTTTTGCCCTGCATCAAGCAGTGGGTATCAGAGGTGCTCCCTCAACTGCTCTGCTTTCAGCCCCCTCCCCCTTATGGCTTGAGAGGGAGGGAGAGTAAGGTTCATTTGACACAGAAAAGCCCCCCCCAAATGTCTGTGGCCAGACCAGGCCCCCCAGAGCCCTAGACAGGAAGGAGGGGCCAAGGGGTCTGCTCGGCTGATGGGCAAGCTCAGCCTCCTTACTTCTTCTGCCCACCAGGTCTTGTCAAAGCAATCAATGTGTCCGTGGACCTCATTGTGGCCCATTTTGGGACCAGCCGGGATCCTGGAGTGAAGGTGAGCTGGCTTTCTTCTTGACTTCCTCTCCATCGTTCCAGCGATAGGCCTTCCCTGACATGTCCCTTTAAGGCAGGGGTAGGCAACCTCGGCTCTTTTATGACTCGTGGACTTCAACTCCCAGAATTCCTGAGCCAGCCATGCTGAGGGGAAAGGAAGAGGTTTCCAAGCTGAGCCATGTTGGCTCAGGAATTCTGGGAGTTGAAGTCCACAATCATAAAGGGGCCACAGTTCCTCATGCTGGCTCAGGAATTCTGGGAGTTGAAGTCCACGAGTCATAAAAGAGCCAAGGTTGCCTACCCCTGCTTTAAGGTATGACTGTCTCATGGGCACTGCCAGTGCCCCCGCCACCTTGGGGCAGTTGAAGGAGGCAGGAAGTGGGATGGGCTTGGAAAAGATGGAAGCATCAGCCCTGAAAAAGAGGAGCAGGTGAGGAGGAAACTCAAGTGGGCCCGTCTTGACTCTCTCGGCTACATGATTCCGTTATTATAACAATAAAAAAGCACTGCAGAAATTTATGTGGCCTACCTTTGAGGGCCTGCAGGCAGTTAGACCAGAATGTTGGGCCAAGAGCTTGACCCCCACCTCCACTCACTTGCCTGGAAAGCTATCCTGTCCCTGGTGCCGAGCCCATTGGGGTTTGCCTGGGGGCCAGTCCAGGGAGGGTCCCACTCCCCACTGGACCGCACACCTTGTGACCGAGGCAGGTTCGTTGAACAGCAGCGCCACTCCAAAGCCTCCAGCCAAGCAAAGGTGTGGGGAAGGGTGGGGGCTGCTGCTGGGGTCCTGGGTGCTTCTTTGTTTCTCCTTTTGAAAGGAAGGGTGGAGCTTTACCTGCCAATCAACCCCCACCTTCTGCGTTGTTCCTGCTGAAGTCCTGCAGGGGGAAGGGGGAGAGGAAAGGCACGTTTTTACCCCGGAGGGGCTGGGAGGGCTGGTGTGGGGGATAAGGCCAGGGGTGGCTCCCACCATTTGATCTCTCTCCTCCAGGCCAAACTGGGGAACAGCTCGGTGAGCCCCAACGTGGGGCATCTCGTCTTGAAGTACCTGTGTCCAGCCATCCGGGATGTCCTGAGTGATGGCCTCAAGGCCTACGTGCTGGACGTGATCGTTGGCCAGAGGCGGAACGTCCCCTGGAGCATCGTGGAGGCCTCCACCCAGCTTGGTAGGGAGCTCTGGGATCCGGCCTTCCACCCTCCGGCACCTCCAGGCTCAATCAGGACCCTCAAGGCTGCCTTTTGCTGGGAGGCTCAGTCTGGGCCTCCGAGGGTTGCCTGCTCTCCTTCCCACCCTGGGAAGGCCCCGGTCTCCTTCCCAGCACTGGCCAGTCCTTGCCTGCTCAGCTTGCGGGCCTGACCCAAAGGAAGAAGCTGGTATCCCTCAGCCTGGGGACGGGGGTGAGGGCTGTCCGTGGCACCTGTGGCATTGCAAAGCAGGTAGGCTTGTCAGAGTGCCAGCAAAGGAGGGTGTCAACGCTGCTAACATTGGATGTTCTTGCTTTGACAAAATATGAAGGCAGCCACTCTCTGTACAAGCTCTGTGGCATTTTTAGAGTTAAATTAGATGATGCTGGGAGGGGAGGAGAAAGAATGTGTGTGGGGATTAGTTAAGATAAGAAACCGGCTGGCTACAGAAGGAAGGGAAACTTTGCCCTTCAAACTAATTGGAGAACGTGATTTATGACTGCAAATTAGAGGAGGGGAATATGCTGGAATATTATGTGCTCAGGGGAGGGGAATTCAGATCTTGGCATCCTCCATGCTGTGCCGACACTTTGTTACACGATTAAAGACTTTTTAGGATAAACAATGCCTGGAAGTTCTTTGAAGTGTTTCGTTAATCGGAACCATGACAGAGGGTTGATCTGTCCTGCCCCTCAGCTGCTTAAAAGAGAATCGGTCGCCAATCAGAGGCAGTGGGAGCAGCGGGGGGGGAATACTGGTTTGGAGGTGCACTCTGGGGCTACCCTTTTGGACCTGAGGGACTGCGGGCTCCCATAACTGAAGCCATAACTGAAGGGAGCCACAGTGGCCATGACCTGGCACCCTGCCTGCTTTTCTGATGCCCCCCTCTTTTGCAGGACCCTCGACGAAAATCCTGCACAGCCTCTACAGCCGTGTCAACCAGTACCCGGAGCTCACCAGCCACAGCATGCGCTTCAACGCCTTCATCTTCGGCCTCCTCAAGTAAGCAGGGCTGTTTCCGCCCGCCCCATTGCGGCAAGGACAGGGAGGTGGGGAGCGTTGCTTTGCTTCCGGGAAGGAAGCAGCGTGAGGGAGGGGTCCTCCTAGAGCAGTGATGGCGAACCTTTTAGAGACTGAGTGCCCAAACTGCAACCCAAAACTCACGCATCGTCGAGTGCCGGGTGGGTGTGGCCCATTGGCTGGGCGTGGCCCATTGGCTGGGCGTGGCCCATTGGCTGGGCGTGGCCCATTGGGTGGGCGTGGCCCATTGGGTGGGCATGGCTGCAGTGGTAACGGCAGACTGGGTGGGACTAAAAAGTTCAATCAATCAATTCCAACTTTGCAAGTACTTTTTTTTTCCCGCGAGAAGTTGAAATTGATTGATTGAACTTTTTTTTTTTTTTTTGCACACGGCGGTGGAGGCCTAAAGCAAAAAGGTTTTATAAAACCCAGCTGAAGGCCTAGGACTGGGGCAACGGCGTGCGTGCCCACAGAGAGGGCTCTGAGTGCCGCCTCTGGCACCCGTGCCATGGGTTCGCCACCACTGTCCTAGAGAAGTCTCTCTCAACCTCAGCAACTTGAACATGGGTGGACTTCAACTCCCAGAATTCCCCAGCCAGCCAGCCAGCCATACCTTAACCCTAACACAGCCATGCTGACTGGGGAATTCTGGGAGTTAAAGCCTACCAGTGAGAGGCCCAGAACGCTGGAAGGGAGAAAAGGCTGACACCAGAAATGAGGGAGCCTCCTTTAGCTATCAGCCTTCTCCTGAACCTAAAATGGCGAAGTAGGATTTTGTACTAACATGGGGTAGGCAGTTAAAAGGACCGAATCTGCCCCAACTCCATATTGCTCCAAGGCGGCTCTGACAGGCAGGGCCGAGAGGCTCCATGGCAGGAAAGGAAAACTGGCAAGTGGTGTCAGGAGCCCCAGGTGAGGGAGGCCAGCAGTGCCTGGACGTCGGTCGAGGCGCTCTGTTTGAGGGAGGTGGCGCCACACGAGGTTTCCAGTTTTCCATAATGCAACGTGAGCAGCCTCCGTCCTTGGTCCAGACTGACTGTCCTTGGAGGTCGCTCTTCCCCAAACTGTGATTTTTTTAAGTCAAGATGCAGAGCTTCATTTGACTCTGTTCTTCAACGTGCCACAGTTCTTCTTTATTCTTAAGCAAGCATCCAGTTGCATACGTAGCTTACATACAACTGCAGTGCCAACCATCATTCTATTCTTGGATTCTCATCCTGCTATCATTTTTCCACATATTTTTTTTTTTGTCCAAATCAAGGCTGCAAACATACCTAGCAGTCCTGCCACCTGTTTTCCACCCAACTACAGCCCTGTGAAGTGGGTTGGGCTGAGAGAGAGGGGCTGCCCCCAAAGTCACCCAGCGGCTTTCCTGCCTAAGGTGAGACTAGAACTCACCGCCTCCTGGTTCCTAGGCCAACACCATCACCATTAACATCATGTGGCCCAGTGCCTGGCTTGTGTCCCCCCAATGGTTCTTCTTGTAACCCAGCCCTGGCCCGGCACTCCTGCCTGTTCTCACCCTCTCTCTGCTTTCTCCACCAACAGCATCCGGTCCCTGGAGTTCTGGTTCAACCACCTCTACAACCACGAGGGTAGGTCCTTTGCTCCTGACCTGCGTGGGGGAGGGCTGTGTGCTGGGGAAGGCTCAGGGGTGTCACCCAGGTGGTGGCAGATGCCCTCAGGAGGCTCTTCCGCTCTTGACATACAGACCCCTGCCATGCCAGTGGACTTGGCCACGTGGCCCTTCCTGAGCTTCTGAAAGAAGGCAGGAACGCAGGGCGCAGGGGGTGGGATGGTAGGTGGAGCTGAGCAGCCCCGAGCCTCCTGATCTCCTTTGGCTGGCCTGGCCGGGGTTCTGAATGCTTGAGCTGCCAGGGGGCCCTGGTGACGGTGCCCTTCTTCCCCCCCTCCCAGATGTGCTGCAGGCGCACTACCAGCCGACAGGCTTCCTGCCTCTCGCGCACGGGGCCTGCCAGGGCCTCTTCGAGGAGCTCCTGCTGCTGCTCCAGCCGCTCTCCCTGCTGCCCTTTGGCCTGGACCTGCTCTTCGAGCACCACCTGCTGCAGGTGGGCAGGTGGCAGCAGCAGCAGAAAGAGCTCCTGCGAGGCCAGCAGGGCCTGCTGCTCTCTGCCCACTCTACCCTACAGCTCATGCACACCCGTGGCACCCAGCGGGCTGGCGAGGGCTCCCGGGGCCCGCCCCCCCTGGAGAGAGCAGCGGAGCTGGCCAAGGGGGGCCCGGAGCTGAAGAAGGACAGGCAGGCCAGCTGGTGGCTGCAGCTCACCCAGAGCTCCCAGGTCTACATCCAGGACTCTCCGGAGGGCGCCCGCCTCGCCCACCACGAGCGCAAGAAGAGGGCGGGGGCCAGGCCGGCAGAGGCTGGGAGGGGCCCTCCCCCGAGGGAGGGGGTGGTGGAGGGGGCAGAGGCCTGCCCACCCACAGAAGCCCCCCCAGTCAGAGAGAGGCTCCCGGCTGAGGAGGCAAAGCCGCCCTGGAAGCCAGGCCCTCCGGCCAGGGAGGAAGCCAAGGAGAAGGGCCGGCCCTTCTGGATGGGCAGCCCCCCGGATGCAGTGTTGGCAGAGCTGAAGCACAGCAGGGAGCAGGACCAGGCAACTGCCCTGGGGAAGGAGCAGCACGCCGCCCACGTCCCCAGCAGCGGTCAGCCCAAGTGGGCGCACCTCTTTGGTTCCCGCCAGGCGCCCAAGGAGCCCAAACAGGCCAACAGGTACTGTCGCTGGCGGTCGGGGTTGGGCTCTGCCTTGGAGGCATTGTTTGGGGGCGGGGTGGGACAGCCTGGGCCCTCAGGTGGGATGAACTGAGGATGGCTGACTTCCAGACTGAAAGCTGCACCCTGGACTCTCCGGCCTGCGCAGTTCTTTCTAACAGCAGGTCTTAGGAGGGAGGGAGCGATAGGAGGGTTGCAGCAGGAAGGGGGGCTGGTTTCTAACTCCCCCTTGTTAAATTGCGACTAGGGCAGGGCAGTGGGGTCCTTCTGGCCCACCATAAGAGAGAATTCTTACAGGAGACGACGATAAAGAGACGGTTTGCGCCCTGTCCCGGTTTGCTTTGTGGGCATCTGTGTCCTGAGCTAGGCTGGATGGGAGGCAGCGTTGCCCAGCTGCTCAGGGCAGATGTGCTGGGGGGACCTCACCTGGAGGCCCCCTGCCATTCCCAGGCAAAACTGCAGTGGCCACTGCTCCCCCAGCCTGACTGCTGCCTTCTCTGCAGGCTGCCCTCCGGCTGGCTGAGCTTGGACCGCTCCGTCTTCCAGCTGATGGCCCAGACAGTGGGCGCAAGCGTGTGGCGAGAGACCGAGACGGCGCCCAAGCAGCTGCCCACAGCCAAGGGGCAGCCGTTGGATGTGAGGGCATCCCCTGGTGCCCCATGGTGAGTGCCCTGCGGCCGGGGCTGGTGTGCTGGGATGACCCAACCTGCCTGGCTCTGCTCTGGGGCTGGCAGACCCTGGGCAAGCCCCCTTTTGCCATAGACCCCATTGCAGGCTGATGCTATGTGGCTGTCCTAGGCTGGCCTCCCAACCCCTTTGGGCAGCGGATCTGTGGAAGGGAGGGAGCGGGCTGCTGGCCCTTATGCGCTCTGCTCCTGAGCCTGCCAAGAAGCAGGATGGGACAGCCAGTCTCACTCCAGATTCTGCTGGCCGGACTTCTTTTGCGCTGGCGTGGCTCTTGACTGGGGTAACTTCTGGCACCATGCCATCCCCGTTCCCTGACAGAAGAGGGTGGGCACAGCTGGCTGGCAGGCATTTTCAGGAAGGGCTGCCTGAGCCTCTGGCCCTTGGAGGAAGAGACCCCCTGCAGGGTGTGTGAGAACAATGGAGGGAGTGACAAGTGGGGGCAAGGCCGGGACTGGCTGCTGGATTTTAGCCTGGCTGGGGTGGGGGGACCCAGTTGCTCCCCTGCAGTCAGCAAGACCCTTGATGGTTGGGGGCAGCGGTATCAATGTAGTAAAACCTTTAGGGGGAAACCAAAGATTCCCCCCTAGGTGGGAAGGAAGCCGGTTCAGGCTGCCCGCTGCATCTCCAGGGCTGGGTGGAGAAGCGCCCAGCCTTTTCGGCATGCTCTCTTTTCCCCAGGGCGGTGAAGGCGCTTTGCCACCACATTGCCACCGAGGCCGGGCAGCTGAGCTTCAAGAAGGGAGATGTCCTGCGGGTGCTGGGCAGGGTGGACGCCGACTGGCTCCGCTGCAGCCGCAGGGAGGGAGCCGAGAGCGGGCTGGTGCCAATCATGTACGTCACCCACCTGGAGGATGCCGATTATTGATGGGCAGGCAATTCCTGATGGTGCCCAGGAGCCAAGCCGGCCAACAGGCCCCTCGCCAAGATTCGGCCAAGGACTCAGCTTCTCTTGCCTGCCCTGGGCGGGGGAGGGGGGGCTACTCCTCTCTGCCGGGGGTCTCCTGTGGCCAAACTTTCCCTTGCATGCGCCTCTCCCCTTCCTCTTCTCCACGGCACCCACGCCTGGTCCAAACGAGAATGGGGCCCCTGTGATGGGCCCTCGGGGCCCGCTCCAGACTTTGGGGGGACTGTGGGCTAACCTGTATTAACGTTGGGCAGGGGGAGGGAGGGCGGGGGAAGCGAGACGCTGATGGGAGCAGCGCGGCCTCTGTGCATGTGTGTGTGGACAGGGCCGGTCATCGTCGGTCTCTGCAGGAGCAGCTGACCAGTCGGAGAACAGTGGGTGACCAGCCAGCTTGCCCACCGAGGGTGGAGGCTTTGAAGACAGAAGGGGGCACCCAACAAAATGGTCCTCGTAGCACAGGCCGGGTGGTGTCGGTGGACCCTCTTGACAAGATGGGGGAGAGGGTTTTTGTGGGGGAGGGGCCGGAGCTTTCGCTGTTTCCTGGGTTGTGTTCTGACCATTGGGGAGGAAGGGGGCTCCCCTCCCCCACAGCCAGTGGGCAGTGCCAGTCAGTATTTGGGGCTGGGCTGGGTGGGGCTCTTGCCTGCCCGCCTCGTCCCCTCAGAGGGCACGGATGAGAATGCAGGCGTCAGTCCTGCCGGTGTTGCGAGGGTGGCGCCATATTTAATTTATACTTCCGGCGTTAGAACAGGGTGTCTCGCCTTTATTTATTTCTTTATTTATGACACGTATTAATAAAAAAGGTGCTGATTACGAGCTCCCTTGACAGATGTGCCTGATGATTCCCCCCCTCCCGGCTTCTTTGCAGGGCCAAGACATTGGTTGTCTCCCCCTTCCTCAAAACCCTAACCCCCCAAAACTCCCTCCCATTTACACAATTAAGCTCTTTTGATGCTTCATTCAGAAGGAATTAGCTGGGCTGCTGTCCCTTTGGAGAGGTCACTTGAGGAACCCCAAGGAAGGCAGGTCAGCCTTTACGTGCCCCGAATGTGCTGTAGCAGTTGGAGAAAGGGGGAGCAAAGGAGGGAGGGGGCCTTCACTCTGCCGCAAGCAGTTCAGGATCCCTGCCCAATGAATGTGCCAATGGGCCCACCTTGGCAACTGAACTCACTCCTTTTTCAAGCTCTTGGAATCAAATTTGTCCTAAACCAGTGATGGCGAACCTTTTAGAGACCAAGTACCCAAAAACCACACACCCCGCTCTGCCTCCCACCCTACCTGCTCCGCCCCCTGCCCCATCCACCTGCAGGGACACGCACCGCCACCATGGGCCGCAGCAGATCACCCAGGCAGCCCTGCAGCACCATGGCAACCACACCCTCCGCCCACACCCCGCAGCATCATCTGCACGCTATGGGGTGCGAGGGTGGAGTTGTATCCCTGCTGCCCGACTATGTCCTTTGCTGCGCTGCTCCGTGTCGGCTGCACCCTGGGGCGATTCTCCTCCAGAGGGGCTGCTAGGGGAGGCGGGGCTGGGGTGACGGCATGCATGCCCACAGAGAGGGCTCTGAGTGCTGCCTATGGCACACGTGCCATAGGTTCACCACCACTGCCCTAAACTAACCCAGCAGGCTGCTTGGGCATAAAACCCACTAGGGTTGGCAGGCCTGGTGTTTTATCTGACCAGGTTAGGCTTGGGTGAACCTGCCACAACTGGATGTCGCTTATTTCCAAGAAAAATGGCCTTTATACCCTTCACCCAAGTCCAGATAAAGAGCAGCCCCCCCTTTTTTTCCCCTGGGTGCCCACCACCCTGGCTGGCTGAGGAATTCTGGGAGTTGAAGTTCACAAGTCGTAAAGCTGCCACTGTTGGGGAGCCCTGCTGTAAAGGGTTCCTTCTCCATGGACAGCACCCTTTGGGCAGAGCAAGGAGACATGGCAAAGGTGCCAGGGATCAGCTGGCAGAGAACTGGCTGGGGGCCTGCAGGGAGGGGCCTCTGATCCTGGGCACTCAGATGGTGTGCTCCCAGCTGCCACCTAAAATGTGCGAGTGAACCCCACAGGTTGCGATGATGCAGTTTGCCATGGAGTTGGCTTGTTTCTTGTGCCACCATTCTGGCTTAAGAGCCTGGGAAGCCATGGTTTGAACTGCTGTTGAATTGTGTCCTCCCAACAAACTCGCTGTGCTCCGTGGCTGTCCCCGGGAGGTGGGAGGACTGTGCTGCCAGGGTAGACCCATGGCCGGCACCGCCTTGGACACATCCCCTCCCACAGCACTCCAATGCAGCAACCACAATGGGGTCTAGTTATCATCGAGGGCAGCCCCGCCTATAATGGATTGCGATCACCAAAGCGTGGGTTAACATCGTGAGGAGGGTTTTTGCCAGGGCCTGTATCAGCCTGGTGAAAGGCCCTTTGTGCCCCAGAAGGTCAGAGGGGGATCCAGATGCCACCCGAAGGGAGAAGGCAGTTGGTGCCCATGTGGTGAGAGGGTACAGCTGGCCTCCACTGAAGTAGAACAGGCTCCACTTCCACCTCCTTCGTTCCACCTCTTTCGCACCCACCAGCTGCCGGGTCTGTCAGGAGAGCCTCTGGCACCGGCACCCCAGGGCCTGCCTTACACGGACACGGCCCACCCAGGAGTGTGAGGTGGGCCTTGGAAGGGGTGCTGGGGAGGGAGCCACGGATTCCCCTACTGTGTGACATCCAGCACCTGCTTCTCAAGGGTGGTTTGGCCCAGGGCGTCATGGGTGAGATGGCCGTAGGTGTGGCCAAACTGGAACTTGTAACCTGGGTTTAGAGAGAGAGAGAGAGAGAGGAGGGAAGAAGTGACCATTGTGGGCAAATCCGCAGCCACAACTAATGCCATCAGTGCCCGGGGGTCTGCAAAGGAAACTGTGAAGGAGGCATGGGGCCTCTGAAGGGGAAGCCGAAGGAGGCTGGCAGATGGACATAATGGTGGGCATGTGATTGACAGCGCACTGAGGCGCACTTCCCCAGTCCGTGAGCTGCAGGTGGGCACAAACGTGGCTCCTGCCTTGGGAACGGGTTGGGGGGGAGGCACTGGCTGCATATGGGACTGGGGATTTCCCCCTCTGTTTCTCCTCCCTCAGCAACACCTACTGGGGAAAGCCCCTTCCCCCCTCCCTCTGGAGGAATGTACGCATATCCAGAAGAGTCTGCTTGGACAGCCGCCTGAGCAAAAGGGGGCAGCATGAAGGGGTCTATGACTGCTGGGTCCGTTGGGGTTCCTGAAGGAGCCCCAACCTCTGTCTAAGATCTGACCAGCTGAGGGGTTGCAGACCCAGCGGGGGGTGGTGGTTCTGGATGGAGCAGGAAGGAGGGGCCCATGAGGAGCAAATCAGCTGCAAGGCTGCCAGGGACACTCCTGCTGGTCACGTGCCCAGAAGTAGCCGTGCAGAATGAGGTCCTCACACCCACCAACCCAGCTGCACAAAGCCCTTCTTGGCAGAAGCCATGGAAAACGCCAGGGGGACAGACTCCAGCCATGTGTTGCTGGCAGAACGGAGCTTCCTCTCCTGCCAAAAATGGGGCACTGAGGCTTTTCTAAGGGCCTGCTGCCCACAACGCTCTCCTCTGTGTGCCTGCAGCCCACCAGAAGGGGCCCCTTCCCCCCCCTTCTGCTGAACAACCAGAATAGTGTTCTGCCTGCATAAGCAGAGCTCTGGCGTTGTGTGTGCGTTTTGTTTCACTGCTGCCAGGTGCCTACCAAGGGGGAAGAAAACAATGAAGCCGACTTCCCTGGCACAGGCAGAAGGGGCATGGACACCCCCCCCCAGGACAGAATTCATGGCCACCAATGTGGGGTTGCATTCTAGAAAGAATTAGGCACAGCAGACAAGCCCTCGTTTTCTATGGGGCGTCCACCCAAGACGGGTTTTCTAGGGAAGCCACAATGATCACAGTCACACGTGAGGCTTATCTAGTTACTATAATCCAGAGTGCCGAAGTTCAGTTTGTTTCATTGAGTCAAAAGTGTTGTGAGCTGCAGCTGTGTCCTTCTGAATCCAGTTAGTCTGGGGCAGGAGTGTCCAATCTTGGCAACTTTAAGGCCTGCGGACTTCAACTCCCAGAATTCTCCAGCCAACATGGAGACCACAAGTCTTAAAGCTGCCAAAGTTGGACAACCGCAGTCTAGGGGCTCTGGGTTAAACGACCCCTATTCCCTTAGCAGCATTTTGTGAACAGTCAAGTCAAAATTGGACAGTCCGAAGGCCTCTGAGACAAGGAACTGAGGGGGGGGGGCCTGAAAAGCAGGATTCTCCTTGCCCTCCGGAGAATGCTGCTGAGCTGGTCAGCCTCAGTGGGCCTGCAGGGGCTTGTGGATTCTGGCACGTTCTGGAGGCCCAGGGTGAGGACCCTCCATCCTCCCGAGTGGGCAGCCTCTGGTTGGTGTGGCACTGGGCTGTCCAGCCCATTGGTGAGGTGGTTTAACTGGATTAGTGGCTGTTGTCCCAACTGAGTGAACCGGCTGCGTGTCTCAGGGCCCCCAACCCATAGCTGGACTGCCTGCAGCTCAGGGGATCCGCCCAGAGAATCCCTGGCACCCCCTGCAGCTGGGCTGGTGGGAATCTGTGCAAAGGTGGATTTGGATCCTTTTCTTCAGGAATCTTCTTTATGGGCCTCTCAAGGGGGCTGTGGAAGAGACTGCTCAGAAGGGGGCCCGGAGGGTGCGAGCAAGCCGGCCGAGCCCTGGAGTTTCTGCCTGGCCAGTTGTGGCACAGCAGCGCTTCATTCCACGGGCACAGACTGGGAGGGGCGCAGCGGGACTGTGAATGCTTGCCACCCCTGCCAGTTCCCATCTCTGGCATCAGAGGTGCGGCAGAGTAAAATCCCACCTCCGGTGCTGGGGCTGCTTCTCTGGCAGGAGGTCAACTTGCCCAGAGCCGGATGAAAGATGCCAGGGCCATGCAGGGTATGGTGGGGAGGTGCAATCCAAAGGACGGGGGTGGGCAAGTGAGGGGAAAGGAACTCACCTGGCACGTAGCCTCTGTAGTGGGGCAGGAGGCCCCGGTCCGTGGGGTACGTCTTGGCCAGGGGTGGGAGGGGATCCCCCCTCTGCAAAGAGCCTTGCCCTGTTTTGTGCAGCATCTCATCAAACTCCATTGTTGCCCGCCGGGCAAGAATGGGGTAGCTTGCTCCAATCAGGAACTGGAGGCGAGGCACGAAGCCGGTGAAGCCTGCGCAACAAAGTTGGGGAGCTTAAACCTGCAGGCCCCTCCTGCGAGGGAGCCCAGCCCCGGCCCTCCCACAAGCGGGCAATCTGGGCTCAGCAGCAGCTTTGGCTGGTTCCCGCCAGCCAGGTGTTTCTGAAGTGTCAGCTCCCCTAGACATAAGACTCCCTCTCACTTTTGAACCCCCAAACACATACCGCTGGACCCGCAATTGTTCCTGGTAACTGCCTCTTTCTCAGAAGGCAAGCTAGCACATTTCCACAAATTGCTTCCAAGTAAATACCCTTAACTGGTGCCTCTGAATTTACTCCCACTCGGTCTTCTCGGCCAGCCCCTTTGCTCCCAGGGTGCCTTTGACCTCTCTGCCTGCAGAGCCACAAACCCTGGCACCCTGTGCCCCTGGCCCTAACAAACAAGGTCCTGAAACCCCCAAAGAGACTCGCAAGCCCTGGCTCTAAGTAGGCTGTGGCAGCAAGGAAGGGGGGCAGTAGAGGCCGCAACTCGTGCCACGCCAGAGGGAGGGCAAGGAAAAAGCCCTAAGGGCACAGATGTTGGCCTCTCTCCTGCGAGACTTGAGCGAAAACGCTCTCTGGGACATGCTTGCTCCCTCCTCCCCTCGGGGCTCCTCTGGAGCCTGACCTGAAACAAAGGTTCTCTCCAGCGCAAGGGGCGTTCCTGGGGCCCGGAAAGCCAGGGTGGCAGCGGCGGCGGCAGCAGCAGTCCCAGCTTTGGGCAGGGCAGGGAGAGGCTAGAAGCAGAGCAAAGCCAGCTGTGAGTCTCTGGACACCTGCCAGCTCCTCCCAGTGAAGCAGCATCTGGTAGAGGAGGCAGAGGGCCCCAAGAAGGGCCCCAGAAGAGCAGCACCCTGTGGCCCCATGCACTGCCTGCCCGCAAGATTGGAGGCAGCTCCTAGCATAGGTCTCTTGAAGGGTTCAAATGCTCTTTGTTTTTCATTGTTGTTCTGGGGGACACCCATGCAGAGAGACACAAAAGGCATCAGGGAGGGAGGGAGGGAGGAAGGAAGGAAGGAAGGAAGGGAAGGAGAGGGAGGGAGGGAGAGGTTTTGACCCATGGTGGGAGACTAAAGCACCCTCCTCATGTCCCCCTACTCAAGCCATGACCCAGCTGGGGACCCTCTGCTGGGGTGTGAAGGACAGGGGAAGCCTTCATTTGCACAAGCCTTGGGAGGAGAGTAGGCCAGGGGTAGGCAACCTTGGCTCTTTTATGACTCGTGGACTTCAACTCCCAGAATTCCTGAGCCAGCATGGCTCAGCTTGGAAACCTCTCCCTTTCCCCTCAGCATGGCTGGCTCAGGAATTCTGGGAGTTGAAGTCCATGAGTCATAAAAGAGCCAAGGTGGCCTACCCCTGGCCTAGGCCTAGGCCGCTTCATGATTTGTGGACTTCAACTCCCAGAATTCCTGAGCCAGCATGGCTCAGCTTGGAAACCTCTCCCTTTCCCCTCAGCATGGCTGGCTCAGGAATTCTGGGAGTTGAAGTCCACGAGTCATAAAAGAGCCAAGATCGCCTACCCCTGGCTTAGGCTGTGCCCCTTTTTGTCTCTACCCCAAGCCCCCTCTGGAATGGGCAGGCATGCCACGGACCTCTCCTCCTCACAACTGGGGCTGGAGGAGAGCCCCTCAGTGAGGGGATTCAGCCCTTCTCCAGGAGATGCTCTGGAAGCCCCCAGCCCCACCGCTTGGCCCGCAACTGCGCTGCCTGTCACTTACTCTGCCTTCCAGCTGCAGGGCTTCGGTCGCCTCCCTGGCTTGGCCCCGGCCACGGTCCCCCTGCTCCTGCTGGGGCATAAACTCCAGCCAAGCCTGCCTGCAGATTTCTCCGTAGGTCTTGGCAAAATGGTGCTGGGCCCTGGGGATGAATCCTGCCAGGAGACACAGGAGAGCCGGAAGGAGGCAAAGTGAGGCCACGGGAAGGCACTGCGCTCAGCTAGCAATTGGTACCTGGCTTCTCTGCTCTGGGCAGTGCCACCACCATGGGGCACAGGTGGTGGGCTGGTGCCCTTTCCCCACCCTCTCAGATAGAGGGAGGACTGGCTTGCCGGCACTGGGAGCTCTGGCCCCATCTGAGGTGCTCAAAATTGATGGGGGGGGGAGGCTGTGTCTAGGCTACCCCCCACCAGGACACCCAGTGTAACCTTTCCCTCCCCCCTTGCTTTGCTTTGCTGAGTCCCCACCATCCCAACTCCCTCCTTCAAGGGATCGAGAAATGTCTTGTCAGCCCCCCCCCCAAATTCTTCAGCTGGCCCGCCTGACACTCTCAGCTGGGGGAGACCCGACCTCCCAGCGCCACTTACCCGTGTAACCCGGGATCGCGCTGCAGCCTTTGGCCCGGGACCCCCGGCCGTGCCCCGGTCTCTCCTTTGCGGCGCAGAGGGAGCAGTTGGGCTGCAGGAGCAGCCGGCCGGAGCGGCTGGGGGCGGCCAGCAGCTGCGAGGTGAGCTTCCCGTAAGTCCGCCCCAGGGTGAATTTGTAACGGGGGCAGTAGCCGCCGTAGCTGCAAGGACAGGAGCGGAAGAGGAGACACCCCCCCACACCAAAGCCGCCGTCAACTTTCCGGCCCGTCGGCGCTCCCGGGCTCACCGGCTCTGCGCCCCCCCCCCCGCCAGCCCCGCTAAGCTCAGCGGCCGGCCTCAGACTGGCCCCGTTGAACTTGCCCGAAAGCCAGCCGAGAGCCGGAGCGCAGAGCCCCCCCCCGCCGCCGCCGCCACTGCCCCGCTGAATTCGGGCTCTTGGCTCCGGCCGGAAGGTGTTGCGGGGTCCCCGCCGCCTTCGCGGCGGATTCCGCGGGCGGAAGGAAAGTGGCGCCTTTCTTCCTCGCCGCTTTCGCGCCCTCCTCCTCCTCCTCCTCCTCCTCCTCCATTCGTGCACACGCGAGGAATCCGCCCGCCCAGGACTCGCACGCAGAGCTTCGCCCCCGGGGTTGCTATGGAGGGTCTGCGCCCAGAGCACCGGCGGAGGGGTGGGTGGGTGGATGGGGGGGGCTGTTTGCGCGACCTGGAAGAGATCCCCTCCAGCAGGGCCCTGCCTGCACGTTGCCGACCGGCCTCCCCGTTGCGGGAGCCCCAGGCAGGCTCGTCCCCCTGGGCCCCACTGCCGTGGAGGCGCCAAAGCCAGGCCCGCAGAACGGCCAGGGGAGCCGGGGTGGGGGGCTCGGGAAGACTCTTACCCGGGGAGGTAGTGGGGCTCTGGGGTCATCAGGACCTGGCTGAGTTTGGGGGCAAACGCCGTCGGGGCCATGGTCGGCGGAGCGGCTGCCCCGAACCCTGGCTGGGAAGGGCTTTGTATGTGTTTGGGGGGAGGAGCCGGAATGGCAGCTGCTGCCCAGGGAAACCGTCGCCAGGCAGAAACTCGCCAGCCTCGCCAGGCAGGGGGATAAAGGCAGGCCACCAGGCGCAGGGAAGCCGCCTGGTGCATGGAGGGGGTGGGGGTGGGGAGATCTTGGCCGCCTTCAATGCTGGGGGGGGGGGGAAAGAGACCCCTTTCTCCCCGCAGCAGCCTTTCGTGAGAAGTCCCTCAGAACATGCCCCTTCTTCTCAGGAAGGGCCAGACTGGCAAGGTGCCCTCGGCCAAGGTTGCTGGGTCTCCCTCCGAATTTCTTGCTTGGCAGCCTGCATGGCTCTGGGGGGGGGGCAGAAAAGCCCGGGCGAGAAGGCAGCTCTGGGGGAGAGGGGGAGGCAGAGCAAGGAAGGGCATCCCCCCCTCTCTGTCCCCCCAACTCAGATCCGGCCTTAGGCTGAGCCAGCAGCAGCAGGAGTAGCAGCACAAAGGAGGTGGGGGGGAATGGGCAAAGCCAGGTTTGGCACAGGGGCCGGGACATGCCAGCCCGAGAAAGGGGCGGGGGGGGGGGAGGGAGGTCCGAGCAGGGCTGGGATGGGCTCCTCTTGGTAGCTCTTCTTTCTGTGGGGAGCTGAAAGGGGCCAGGAGGAGGGCTGGGCCCCTCCTCTTCAGAAGCGGCTTCTGCCCTGTCCAGGCTGAGAGAAGCTGCCAAAGCCTTGAAGGGGGCAGTGGGTGGAGGAGAGGGCAGGCTGGAAAATGGTGGCCAAGAAGCCTCCCTGCCCCCTTCCCCTTTCAGAACACCCCCCCCCCTCTCCTACCTTCAGCCTTTCTTTGCTGCCCCCTCAGTTCCTTCTGCCACAGATTCCTGTTTTGCTTCGGAGTATTAACAATTTGCTTTTGGAGGTCCCTGCCGGGGGCTTCTGCAGGGGGTGTTGCAACACCACAGAGATATCACTGACACACACACACACCCCACATGCGCACACACACGCGATGAGGTCATCAGAGAAAGGATTCTGGGTTGGCTTGCGTTGAAATCCTAATGTGGAGAAAGTTACCTGGTGCCATCAATGGGTACATCCAACCCTCCCCCTTCCACCCTTCCTCCCCCCTCTTGCCATACCTGCATTCACTGCAGAGGGATTTCCCCAGCATTCCTGCTGCTTTGGTCCTTTGCCACCTCCAGACAAGGGTGGCATCCTGAAGTCCCCTCGGCCACTTGCCTCGTCTCCAGCCCATGGTCTGAACCAGGCTCTCCAGTGGCCACAAGCGAAGGCAAAGTCTCCGATGTGCCCAACGGGAAGAAAACGGAGCCCATCGGGATAGGCATAACGCATGCATTTATTTGGAAAGAAAAGCAGAAAAGGTTGGCAACCAGGGCTTCTTTGGCCTTTCTTGAGGATACGGGTTAGCTGAACGTGCACTTTGCCACCCCAGTCCCCGGAAGGCTTGCCAGGGCCCTCCCCCCTTGGCCTCGCCACTGATGCCCCACCTCTGGCCTTGCCTATATGCTCCCTCAGGCCTACCTCCCAGCTCGGCTCAGGCTCAGCACAGACCCTTATGAGGGTCCTCCTCAGGAAGGGTGGGAGAGGTGGGGTCCCAGCGGTTTCTCATAAGCCTGAACATTGGGAGGCAGCTCTAGACGGCCTGGGGTTTCCACAGGATCTTGGCCAGGCCCCCCTGCTTCCTCTCCAGGGATGGGCTGCACCAGAAGGGTGGGTTGTTTGGAGAAGTGAGGCCCCTGGCCCTGCCCAAGAAAGGCATTTGGCACTCGACAAACACACTCTCAGAAAAGGACACACTGATCAAAGAAAAGAGCCGCCCTGTCTCCACAGGCAGGGGAGGTTTCCTCTGCCGGCTCTGTGGCAGCCCCTCACTTGCCCTTGGGGGGGGGGTTCTGCAGCTGACAGGCCCAGGGTCCCTCCAAGCACTCTCCGTGCTGAGCAGGTGAGACCCACACACATCCAACGCANGGGAGGTCCGAGCAGGGCTGGGATGGGCTCCTCTTGGTAGCTCTTCTTTCTGTGGGGAGGTGAAAGGGGCAGGAGGAGGGCTGGGCCCCTCCCCTTCAGAAGCCCCTGGAAATCGGCCTTCTGCCCTGTCCAGGCTGAGAGAAGCTGCCAAAGCCTTGAAGGGGGCAGCGGGTGGGAGGAGAGGGCAGGTTGGAAAATGAAGTAGCCAAGCAGCCTCCCTGCCCCCTTCCCCTTTCAGAACCCCTCCCCTCTCCTACCTTCAGCCTTTCTTTGCTGCCCCCTCAGTTCCTTCTGCCAGATTCTTGTTTTGCTCTGAAGTATTAACAATTTGCTTTTGGAGGTCCCTGCCGTGGGCTTCTCCAGGGGGTGTTGCAACACCACAGAGATATCACTGATACATACACACCCCCACGCTCACACACACATGATGAGGTCCTCAGAGAAAGGATCCTGGGTTGGCTTGCGTTGAAATCCTAATGTGGAGAAAGTTACTTGGTGCCATCAATGGGCACACTCAACCCTTCCTCCCCCTCCCCCCCATACCTGCACTCACTGCAGAGGGATTTCCCCAGCATTCCTGCTGCTTTGGTCCTTTGCCACCTTCAGACAAGGGTGGCATCCTGAAGTCCCCTCGGCCACTTGCCTTGTCTCCAGCCCATGGTCTGAACCAGGCTCTCCAGTGGCCACAAGCGAAGGCAAAGTCTCCGATGTGCCCAACGGGAAGAAAATGGAGCCCATCGGGATAGGCATAACGCATGCATTTATTTGGAAAGAAAAGCAGAAAAGGTTGGCAACCAGGGCTCTTTGGCCCTTCTTGAGGCTACGGGTTAGCTGAACGTGCACTTTGCCACCCCAGTCCCTGGAAGGCTTGCCAGGGCCCTCCCCCTTTGGCCTCGCCACTGATGCCCCACCTTTGGCCTTGCCTATATGCTCCCTCAGGCCCACAGCCCCGCTCGGCTCAGGCTCAGCACAGACCCTTATGAGGGTCCTCAGGAAGGGTGGGAGAGGTGGGGTCCCAGCAGTTTCTCATAAGCCTGAACATTGGGAGGCGGCTCTAGACGGCCTGGGGTTTCCACAGGATCTTGGCCAGGCCCCCCTGCTTCCTCTCCAGGGATGGGCTGCACCAGAAGGGTGGGTTGTTTGGAGAAGTGAGGCCCCTGGCCCTGCCCGAGAAAGGCATTTGGCACTTGACAAACACACTCTCAGAAAAGGACACACTGATCAAAGAAAAGAGCCGCCCTGTCTCCACAGGCAGGGGAGGTTTCCTCTGCCGGCTCTGTGGCAGCCCCTCACTTGCCCTTGGGGGGGGGGTTCTGCAGCTGACAGGCCCAGGGTCCCTCCAAGCACTCTCCGTGCTGAGCAGGTGAGACCCACACACATCCAACGCA
>NW_015389060.1:0-12335 GCF_001527695.2 Protobothrops mucrosquamatus | reverse complement strand
GATGGATGGATGGATGGATGGATGGATGGATGGATTGACAGTCAATCCTGGCACATATTAGGAAATCCTGGCTGAACAAGGATGGAAGGACTGTCCTGTTTTAAGTCCTCTGTTAGCCCTAATCCCCAAGTGATGATCCTCCTGGAATTCGTGACGTGGCCAGAGGCCCTGTCAGTGAGGTGGCAGGCTGTGGGTGACTGTGGCTGAGACGGGTTGGGGATCCTCTCCTGTGCCACCTGCTTTGCTACGTGGCAGAATCCTTGGCCAAGCTCCTGCACCTGAAGATTGGGCAGACGGGGACTCTCCCCAGAGGTTGATGCTAGATGACCTCCATCCCCATCCTCTGAGACGGGTTCAAGGAGGGCTCAGGAGTCCTTGGCCCCGATGGTGGGCTTCTCCAGATGGCTCTAGCCTGACCTGCCCAGGTGGTCACACAGTCAACCTATTTTATCTCACAGCAACCCTAAGGAGGTCATGCCTGTCCTTTGCTGTGATCAGGTCCCCCCCCCCAGAGTCACAGGCCGGCCGGTTAGGGGAGGTCTTCCAGGCAGACCGCAGCCAAGGATTCTGCCACGTAGCGGGTGGCACAAGAGAGGATCCCCAACCCGTCTCAGCCACAGTCACCAGTTCGGGGGCCTGCCCCAATCTTCCTACTGTGAGCTGTTTGGGTAACGCTTCCCTGATGAAATTAGTCTGTTTGGCTCTAATCTGCCTTCTGACAAAGAGGCTTTTTGGAGGATTATCTGGGCTGAGGTGAAGACAAGGAGAGTGTTTGCACATGGATAAGGAGGTAGCAACCAACACGTCCAGGTGCAAGTTGGCTCATGTTTGGTAGAGAACCACGGAGATGACCTTGGGAGAAGGCAAGAGGGGACAGCTGGCAAAACACGGACCAGGACCAAGACCAGGAAGGGAGGGGGTATCGGAGGGAACTAAGCGGCTCTCTTTAGGACAAGGGCGGGGGGGGGAGAGAGAAAAAGCTCTCGGCTTCCCGGATTCTGTTTCTAGAGCCCTGGTCAACAGGGCAGAGTCCCAGGATTTCAGGGGTGGCCTCTTCCTGGCCTTCCCTCCCCCTTGAAGGACTGATCTGTTCCTGCAGGGGGGGGCAAGAGGATGCCTGTGCAAATGCCCCCATTACAGAGGAGAGAGACTCGGTGTCAGGCCCCTCCCTCTTTCCTTAATAAACCTAAATAATGCCTGAGAAAAGTGCCTGGCACTCTGCCACTCCATCCAGCAGAGGCGTCCCCGTCAGAGGCAGATGCCCTCAGACAGAAGCATACACTCCGGAGACCCTGCCTGGCCTTGGCATGAAGGCTCCTCCCCAGCACCCATTTATCCACTTTCAAACCTTGCATGGTGGGGGGGGGGGGTTTCCTGCCAGAAGCATTCCTGGAGGGGCACTCTGGAGAGTCACAAGGATCCTGGCAAAGGGCAGGCCTAAAGGACCCTCCGGAGCCGCTGGTCAATGCCAGGAACCTATCTGCTGATTTTGTGCCATGCGCCTGGAGGCCAGCAGCGGGCAGCAGTCCCTCCGTTTGAGCAGCCTCTGCTGGCTAGAGATCAGCTCAGTGTTTCTCAACCTTGACAATTTTAAGGCATGTGGACTTCAACTCCCAGAATTCCACAGCCAGCAGTGGTTCTTAACCTTTTTGAACGAATCGCCCCCTTGAGCCAATGAGGAAGTTGTCATCGCCCCCCCTCCCCCAACATAACCTCTCAATCACAACATAGGAAATAATTCTTCAGTTTATGCAAACACTTTTTTTTGTTTTCTTTAAAATTGTCATCAGGACATATCGATGCAAGTAATTTATTTCCAGTCTTTTTCCCATAGCTCAACTGTGTGAAAAATCTTTGGTGCCACCCGTCACTTTATTCCCAAACTTCCGTGATACGTGTATTTCATTATTATCTTATTTATTCAAGACACTTAAATGTAATGACCACTGAAAACAAAATTCAATCCACTAATAGCGGGCGATCTGACGTTTTTGTACGACAGATATACAGCGATTCACTGTGCGAAAAAGTCTCAAAAGTATCCCCAAAATGTCTTGCTCCATCGCCCCCATATCGCCCCCTTTTCGTTCCTTCGCCCCCGCGTCACCCCTTTTTGTTCCATCACCCCTCTGAAAAATGAAATCGCCCCCTGGGGGGTGATATCGCCCAGGTTAAGAACCACTGAGCTAGATCAGAGGGTCCTGGTGACCCTCTTAGCCAGCCCTCCTGGGCCCTGGACCTAGTGCAGCCAAAGCAGCCGGTGAGTCTGGCGGCACTTCAAGGAGCCCTGCTTGTCCCCCGCCCCCGCCCTCCCCCCATCCCCAAAGGGTCCTCAGCTCTGCTTCCCAAGCAGTTTGAGCAGGGATCATCAATGGACGTTTAGCTAAGGTCGGCTGAGGGTGTCCTGAGCACAGTGGCTGTGTCCAGCCAGAGCTGCTGAAGGGAGTCTGGCTGAGCTGCTCCTTTGGGCAGCCCATTTTGACCACTCCTGCTTTTCCTCTTTTTTTTTGAGGCAGGGGGAGATCTGTGTAGAAAGATCCAGGGCTTTTTTTTGTCATAGAACGCCCAGAACGGAGTTCCGGCACCTTTTTTGGATGGAACCTTGTAGGGTAGGCCAGGCGGGTTGTATGACGTGTGTGAGTTCCGGCACTTTTTTTTTTTTTTTTTTTTTTTTTTTTTTTTACAAAAAAAGCACTGGAAAGATCAGTCCACTGACTAATCTTTGGGGTTCTACCAAGAGGGTGGTTGACCAGAGAGCTAGTTTAACCTTAAGTATCACCAGCCCGGATATTCCCTTGAGGCTGTCTGACTGGACCTAGGACAATTCTAGGTAGTGAAGCCCTGGGCCCCCCAAGGAACTGCTTCAGATGGACGAAGGGCACCAGGTCATGCGCAGGTTTATTTTCAGTGCCTGTCCGGAGGATGACAAGACACCAAACCTGCCTTGTTACCAAGCCATTACACCTGGAATTGAGCTTTTCACCGAGCCGCCTCTAAATTATTGATCAGCCAAGGGGTATCCGCTTCCATCCCGTACTTCATCCCGTACTTCCATCCCGTACTTCAGCTTACACTCTGTCCAATTTCGTTTCATGTTGACATTTGGTTTTGCTTTGATCCAGCTCATTTTTAAAAAGAAACCTCCCGACTGAGGTTGCCGCTGCGCAGAAGACAACCTGTTCAGCTGGCTGCCAAGACAGGGACTTCAAAAAACCTCTACCTGGAGGGAAACTGAAGGAGAGGGAGTTGTGCTACTTGCCCTGACCCCAGAAACCCGAAGCCAAGAAGCTGGTCAGGACTGAATTTGACCTAGATGAACATCTGGTCCTCCTTCAAACTCAGGATGTGGGGGCGACGGGGGGGGGGAGGGAGGGAGATTTGACACCACTCCTTTCTAGACGCTCCTCTTTCTGCTGTGCTTGGCGTTCAGCTGCAGGCGTTTTGTTGATGTCCCTTGGCACAGGACTTGTGCAAACAACGAGTGGTGATCTTCAGGTGATATAACATAACTCAACGGGAAGGGAGAGGATCCATCGGGCAGACAGTGGTTGATTTTCCAGTTTTCTCTGAAGATGGAGAGGAGCAAGTAGAGCCTCCCCCGTCCACAATGTGTGTGTGTGTGTGTCAAGACAAGACCTGGGAGGACAGAAAGAAAGAAAGAAAGACCCACGCTCCTGCACTGCACACAACCTGGAGGCCTCAACGAGATCAAACAGAAGAGGCATCCCACAACACAATTATTTGAAGGGAGTCTCTTTCTCCTGGGGCCCCAAAGTCTCCCTCCTGGGCGCTGGATTCAGGGGCTCCCCCAGAGGAAGGGGGGGAGAGGAGGGGCTGTGAGGAAAAGCTGGGCCCTCTCTTGTCCCTTCCTCCACCTCTCCTTCTATGTCTGGATTCCAGCAATGTTACCAGCCACCAACTTCCACCCCTGCATGGCGACCATATGGTTTGCGCTGCCTGGAGCACCTGGAGAACTTTGATGAATGGTCCTTGACAAACAACAGTTCATTTAGTGATGGTTTGAAGTAACAACAGCATTCAAAGAAGTGACTTACGACCGCTTTTCAGACCTACGACCCTTGCAGCCTCGCCAGGGTCACATGATCTAAATTCAGACGCTTGGCCAATGACTCACACTTATGACGGTTGCAGCGTCCCGGGGTCATGTGATTTCCCCCTTTTGTGACCTTCTGACAAGCAAAGTCAACGGGGAAGTCAGATTCACTTAACAAGCCATGTTACTAACAACAACTGCAGTGATTCCCTCAATAGCTGAAGCAAGAAAGGTCATCCAATGGGGCAAAACTCACTTAACAATTGTCTCGCTTAGCAACAGAAATTTTGGCTCCATTGTGGTCATAAGTTGGGGACTACCTGTACAAACATCTAAGGCATAAATGAAATATCATCCCAGCGTTTTCTGAATAGGTCTGAGTGCCCCCTTCATCTCTTCTTGGTTTTGGGGTGTTAGGCAGCAGGACATCGTCTTGGAAAGTAACAGCTACATTGGACATCCTGGCTTGTACAGGACAGCTGGGTGTTCAGGTAGTCCTCCAGTTGCAACTGTGATGGAGCTGTGATGATCATAAAAAGCTCAGTCGTGTGACCAAACCGATTGTGTGTCTTTTTTGAGGGACAACTGATCAGCAAATGGCATGGGCTGCTATGAGCCGCTACGGGTGCAGTTTTGCTGAAAATCCGAAATAAATGCTGGGTTTTTGCAACGCCATCCTCAAGTGTGGTCATGTGATCATGGGACTTTGCAAAGGGCCACAAATGCAACCCGGTTGCTGAGCACCCAAAATGTGGTCATGTGATTGCAGGGGGGGGGCAACCACCAGACTGAGTCCAGATCATTAAGGTTCCCCAGGTAGAACTATTGAAACTTCAGATGGTCACTAAGCGACAGGTTGTAAGTTGAGGACGACCTGTATTCGATCAAATTCTGCTTTAGTTGCACTTGTGAAACTTTTTAAAACTAACTGGAACTTCCTGTGCTGGGCCTGTGGCAGTACGTGGCACAGGTATGGCCGAGGCAGTGATTTGACCTTACTCTGCCATCAATAAGAGGTGGGGGGAGGGGAGGTCAGCTCTTCTCCAAAGCACCTGAGGGCAGGAGAAGAAGCAACAGATGGAAACTCATCAAGGAGAGAAGCAACCTAGAACTAAAGAGAAATTTCCTGACAGGGAAAACAATTAATCAGTGGAACGGAAGTTGCCTCCCGAAGTTGTGGGTGCTCCATCACTGTATGTCTTAAAGAGTTGGACAGCCATTTGTTTGAAATGGTATAGGGCACGGGTAGGCAACCTTGGCTCTTTTATGACTCGTGGACTTCAACTCCCAGAATTCCTGAGCCAGCTATGAAGTCCACGAGTCATAAAAGAGCCAAGGTTGCCTACCCCTGGTATAGGGTTTCCTGCCTGAGCAAGTGGGTGGATTAGAAGACCTCTAATTGGTCCCTCCCAGCTCTGTTATTCTGTTTGTAACCTTACCTAACAATAACTGAGCCTTGATTGACAATAGGCACAACAGGCAGCCCTGGTCAATATTTATGGCTCATCAGATGATGATAGAGACATGGAATGCAAAATATAGAAAGTGTGAATTAACCAATAACATTAAATGTTTGAGTTGGCATTAAAGAGCAGTGTGTGTGTGTGTGTGTGTGTGTGTGTCATGAATCCTTTGGTATTTTGTTTTGTTTTATTTAGCACGTTAACCTGCATGCAGAAGATGCTATGTTGTCAGCTGAGAATCTGGATTATTTGTACTAAATGCTAAGCCACAAGAAACCACAAGGAGGAGGGATCTGAAAGCAACCAGGGGAAACGGAGGCAAGACTTGCAATTTATAGAACAGCGGTTCTCAACCTATGGGTCGTGACCCCATTTGGGGTCGATCGACCATTTCACGGGGGTCGCCAAGCAAGGCTGTCCGCCATTTTTCCCCCCCTTTTCCGGCGGGTGCCTTACCTCCCTTGGGCTGGGCCAGCTGGTGGTCGGCCTGCTCCGTCTCTGCCGCTTGCCAGCTACGCCTCGGCCGGCGCAGGGGGCGGAACCACGCATGCGCAGCGCTCCCGGGCAGGGAAAGTCCTCGACTTACGACCGGTTGGGTAGTCCTCGACTTACGACTGGTTTAGTCCTCGACTTACGACCGGTTGGGGGTCGCGGCATTAAAAAGGTTGAGAACCACTGTTATAGAAAAAGGGCAGAAAACCAGAGCAAGAACTCCCCCCCCCAAGTCTATAGAAATGGAAGCAAATAAGCGGAATGGATTTGTGCAGGAAGCAGGAGATGTTTGCTGGGAGAAGGATGGTGCGGGAGGGGGGAAAGGGGAATGGGAAGGCATGGCAGGGGAAACAGGAGCAGCTGGTAAGTTGGGTCCCTGGGCTGCAGCTCTCCCGCCCATGAGGGAGCACTCTGCCTGGTGACCGCTCCATCATTCCCTGGATTCTGTCCTCGCGGGCTCCACCTCTGAGCTATTTCCCTGGGGACCTCATCAGCCAGAGGACCATAATCGTGCTCACGAGGTCTTCTGCTTCACCCCTTCCAAGCATGGACATCTGGTTGTCCCTCAGCTGTTGCACTAAAGGGCAGAGAAATAGACCAGTGGTGGCGAACCTATGGCATGGGTGCCAGAGGCGGCACTCAGAGCCCTCTCTGTGGGCACGCGCTCCGTCACCCCAGTCCTAGGCCTTCAGCTGCGTTTTATAAAACCTTTTTGCTTTAGGCCTACGCTGCCGTGTGCAAAAAAACAAAACAAAAAAAAAGGTTCAGTCAATTTCAACTTCTCACGGGGAAAAAAA
This sequence comes from Protobothrops mucrosquamatus, assembly GCF_001527695.2. Lineage (NCBI taxonomy): Eukaryota > Metazoa > Chordata > Lepidosauria > Squamata > Viperidae > Protobothrops > Protobothrops mucrosquamatus. Next base: position 5,529 of record NW_015389060.1, on the reverse strand, counting down.
AAGATCTTGCAAAGTTGGAATTGATTGATTGAACTTTTTAGTCCCACCCAGTCTGCCATTACCACCCCACCCAATGGGCCGCACCCAGCCAATGGGCTGCACCCACCCGGCACCCGACGATACATAAGTGGGTTTTGGGTTGCAGTTTGGGCACTCAGTCTCTAAAAGGTTCGCCATCACTGAAATAGACCATTTCACCCTTGTTATTGCCATAGAGCAGAGCAGAGGTTCCATGGGTACATGCTTTCTTGGGCCACTTTGAGCAGGCTATGCGTGTTCATCTTCTGCCAGCCAGTGTGTCTCATCACCCACTTCATGTCCTGAAGCTGCTCAGAAGATCAGGGGGCAGCCTGGGACTGGCAGGTGAGGATTGGCCACTCAGAGCAATCCTACCTAGTGCCCTGCCTAGATCTGGACAAGAAGCAATGGGTGGAAACTGGCCAAGGAGAGAAGCAACCTGGAGCTAAGGAGAAACTTCCTGATGGTTAGAACAATTAACCAGTGGAACAACCTGCCTCCAGAAGTGGTGAATGCGCCAACACTGGAAGTTTTTAAGAAGAGACTGGACAACCATTTGTCTGAAATGGTGTGGGGTTTCCTGCCTGAGCAGGGGGTTGGACTAGATGACCTCCGAGGTCCCTTCCAACTTTATCATCATTATTATTATTATCAAAGCTGTTCTCCTGGAATGCTGGGGAACTCCCTGGGCACCAACCTGGGCACATCTAGATACATCGGATGCCTGGCAGCTGAATCACTCTCCTCTCTGCGGAGGTGGTGGCTCCACTTAATTTACCTGGTTGTGCACCAGCAATCTGTCCACGGCAAGAAATGTTCCCAGCAGTCTCATTTGCTCCCAGGTAAACACGATGCGAGTCATGCCAACAATGGCCTGGACAAGCGAAGGCTTGTGGTGGTGGTGGCAATGGAGACCTCTGCTGTCTCAAGCCCCAGAAAGGAGGCTAACTTTGCTCTGAAGGACACATTTCCTCATGGCCCTGGGAGGTAGGCACCACCTGCCCATAATCCACCATGCTGACCGATGTGAGGTCATCTGGGATTTGTCTGAGCCTGAGGAAACCAAGGGACTGGATAACTTCCATCTCTGGTGTGAACATCACTCCCTCTGCTTGGAATCCACATCTGTCCTTCAGGCAGCTAAGAGAAGAGCACAGGGATGGATTGGAGAGGGAATGGGAATGGGAATGGGATCGGACCCTCTGGGGCAGGGGTAGGCAACCTTGGCTCTTTTATGACTCGTGGACTTCAACTCCCAGAATTCCTGAGCCAGCTTGCCTACCCCTGCTCTGAGGGATGAGCTTTTCTTGGAATTTCTCAATCCATCATCCAGGACCACCTGCAGGGACTGGTACCTGGAAGTCCCAATTTAGAGTGGCTCAATTCTACTCATTCGCTCAGGGAGGAGCTGGTTGGCCATTGAGGTTCCCACAAGAGGGTCACATGGCTGATGCTGTGTTGATTTGTTTGGTTTCTGTTGTTTGAAATCCTCATTTTGCCTAGGAATCAGGGTTAGGCAACCTTGGCTCTTTTATGACTCGTGGACTTCAACTCCCAGAATTCCTGAGCCAGCCATGCGGAGGGGAAAGGGAGAGGTTTCCAAGCTGAGCCATGCTGGCTCAGGAATTCTGGGAGTTGAAGTCCACGAGTCATGAAGGGGCCATATTTCCCTCATGCTGGCTCAGGAATTCTGGGACTTGAAGTCCACGAGTCATAAAAGAGCCAAGGTTGCCTACCCCTGGCCTAGGTTGTACACTGCCTCAGAGGCCAAACAGTTAAATAAAAAATAGTATAAAATAAAGACATAAAAATGAAGGCGAGAGCCCCCTTGCCAGGACTTGGAGGACCGCACATCTGGCCCTCCAGCATGGAACCACCATGATTTCCCGCCAGCACACCTGGAGAAGCGAGTTCCACAGGTGAACAAACACACCTGCTCAACTCCTGGAGTCGCCATATGCAGAAGCAGCTTTGCTCTGCCTTCAACATCTGGGGAAAAACACCTGCTCGGCCGCTCGATTAACAAGGCAGCAGCCTGGCAGATGTTGCGTCCTTATGGACAGGATGTCCGGTAAACGCGGAGACTTTCCGAAGGGGCTGGATCCTTACTCAGACAAGCCGTTGTCCGGCTCTTCCGCGGATAAAGGGCGGCTCTCCAGATGCGATGGACTCCGGTCCCAACATCTGGAGGGCGCCGCGGCCGGAGGTCCTTCACCTCCGCGATTCAGGCCGGGGCGCCGCGTCCAAGCGGCCGGGCGGGCCGGGGCTGGGCAGGGGCGAGGTCGGGTTCCTCGCCGGCTGCAGCCTCCCTGGGCCTCGGATGAGCTCGGCCACGGCCCAATGATGGGTCGCCGGCGGACGGGCGCGGACCGCGGAGAGGGGCCGGCCAGACGCGGGCGAAGGCTGAGCCGGAGCCGCGCCTCCCGTCCGCCCCCGGGACGCCGAGCGCAGCCAGACGCCGCCGCGCTCGGCTCCAGCCGCGGCAACCGAGGAGTTAAGGCTCGCTCCGCCCGCCGCGGCTCCGCCTCCGACGGGCGGCCGCTAGCGGGCCGCAGAGCAGCCGAGCTCTCCGGAGGCCGAACCCCACGGCGTCCGGAGGCGCAGCGCAGCCGCCCCCCCCGCGCAGCTCCCCGTGCGCCCCCGCGCATGGCCTTGGGGCGCTCCGGGCATGGAGCGGGAGAAGCTGCCGCGGCGGCCCGGACTCTCCCTGCGGCTGGACGAGGCCGAGGGGGAGGTGCCGGGCCCGGGGGGCTGGCAGGCGGGCGGGCGGCTGCGGCCTTCCTCCTACCGGGCGCTGCGCAGCGCCGTCTCCACTCTGGCGCGCCTGGACGACTTCTACTGCGAGAAGATCGGCGCCGGCTTCTTCTCCGAGGTCTTCAAGGTGAGCGGCGCCGGACCCCCCGGACCCCCGCCCGCCCCGCCCGAGCCTGGCAGCCCCTCCGCCCGTTGCCCTCCCGCCCGGGCGAGCGAGAGGCCGGGTGGGCGGAGGTGGGCAGCCGCCGAGACGGGAGAGCGCGGCCGGGGCCTGCCCCGCGCGGGGAAGAGCAGCTCTCCCCCCGCTGCCGCTCTGCCGCCCCCTCCCCGGGGGGCGAAAGGGAGGCTCGGCTCTGTTTACTGCCGGGAGGCTCCGGGTCCGGGAGGGGGGCGTGGGCTCGAAGGGGGCCGGGCCGGACTTGGCAGCCGACAGACGGAGGAGCTACGGGGGAAGCGCCAAAGTCCGGCGGTTTCGTTCACTCGGCCGGGCATCAGGTCCCCCCCGCGCTTGGATCGCTGCGGGTTAGCCTCGGGCTGACAGCGGGGGTCCCCCGTGGCCCCGGAAGGGCCCCGCAGCCGGCAGCCTTGGCTGAAGCCCCAGTTTGCGCTGCAGGTCAAGTGGCCGCGGGGAGGGGGGACCCGTGCCGTCCTGGAGGCCGATTCCGATCTGGCTCTGGGAAGTGGCCGAGAAAGCTCGTTCCTGGCCCAGGCAGCCAGGTGTTTCCACTGGATTTGGCATTTTTATCCAGCTGTGGAGGCCTTCATTGTTATTCCTGATGAATGGGCAGGGCTGCGGACTCTTCCAGCCACTCTACCTTGGGATGCTTGACAGGTTCTGTGGCTCTGGTGCCCCGCTGCTCTCCTGCTCCCCCAGGGAGGGGCATCTTGGAAGGGGCTTGGAGGCAAATTCCGAGGTCATCAAAGGTGACAAATGGCTGTCATGCTCCCCTTAAGGCAAGGAGCCCTAAACTTGGGCCACCTGACAGGAAAGCGCTCTCCCATGTCCTGCCCAGAACCTCTGTGCCCCCCCCCCCCCAGAAGGGGGCTGGATTCTGACACAGTTGTTTGCCCCGTTCTGTTGCTCAGCCTGGAACAGATGGCTTCAGTGTCAGCTTACGCTTACTGTTGATGTAAACCTGTGCCCCTCTGGCCCTTTGCCAGCTGCCGGTCCTCTGTCCACGTGCAGAGTTAACAAGAGGGGTCTGCAGCCCAAGACAGCTGCTTAGCATCTTGGCAGAGGTGAAGCCTTGCTTGCCAACCAGCAGTGGGATAATAATAATAATAATAATAATAATAATAATAATAATAATAATAATAATAATAATAATAATAATAATAATAATAATAATAATAATAATAATAATAATAAAGTTGGAAGGGACCTTGGAGGTCATCGAGTCCAACCCCCTGCTTAGGCAGGAAACCCTACACCATTTCGGACAGATGGCTGTCCAGTCTCTTCTTAAAAACTTCCAGTGTTGGAGCATTCACCGCTTCTGGAGGCAGGTTGTTCCACTGGTTAATTGTTCTAACTGTCAGGAAGTTTCTCCTTAGTTCTAAGTTGCTTCTCTCCTTGATTAGTTTCCATCCTTTGCTTCTTGTCCTGCCTTCAGGCGCCTTGGAGAATAGCTTGACTCCCTCTTCTTTGGGGCAGCCCCTGAGATATTGGAATGGCAGCCCCTGATCTCCTGTAGTCAGCCAGCCAAAGACCCCTTGCTTTGAACAGGTTCCCTGGACGGGACTTGCCATGTTCCAGGATGGGGGAGGGGGGTTCTGCTGACCGTCCCGGTTTGGAAAGTTGCCCTGTGTGGACACAGCCATGCTTGGTGGCACGGATGACCCCAGTGGCCAGACCAGTTGCCAGCTGCAAGAGGCACAGGAAGGCCTGTGAACATGGCAGAGTCTGTGGTGACAGGAGTGGGGGGCTTTCCCTTAGATTGATTGAGCTGGGGGGAGCTGAGGGTCCCGGTCCTCTTTGCTGCTGGAGGTGGGGCAGTGGTCCCAGGACAGCCTTTGGCTCAGCCAGTTGGAAAGCTCTGATCTCCAGGCAGCCTCTTTTGGGCTCATGCACGGAGAGGCCTTGGCTGGCCAACCCTTCCATCTGTCATGGGAGGGGAGCCGGTCCAGCTCTGCTCTGGAGGGGTCATCCCCCAACCCAGCCAAAGGCAGGAGGGAGGCCAAGGCTGGCTGTGACGGGGAGGGGAATCTGTGGGGAAGGGAAGGGCCTCTTTGGCCAGGCCGAGGAAGCTGATGTGGGACCAGGAGGTTTTGGCAGAGGAGGGGCCAGTCCACTTTGGGCACTTGTGGGGGGGGTCTTGTCCAAAGAGTCATTTTCTCTGGACTCTTTGGCTCACCTTGATTCTCTGGCTTTCCTGGAGAGAAGCGCCTCCTGCTGGCTGCAGGGAGAAGCGCTTCCAAAGGGTCCGGATGGTCTCGAGGTGGCGTGCCCCTCTGGTGGGCACGCTCCAGCTCCCCTGGATTCAGTGGGGTCCTCTGCTGGGACCAGGAAGCGGGCCTCCTCTGACCATCCCCGGAGGTCTATCTGTTTCTATCTTTCCCCCAGGCTTTGTGTGTATGTGGGGGGGGGAGGGGCCCTCTTTCAGGATGTTTTAAATCTGTTTTTCTTCAGAACTGTGTGCTGCTCTTTTCCATAACTTTGGCTTCTGCTCTTGTTGGCACTGTGAGCCACCCAAAGGCTTAGCTTTGGCCAGGCTCTGCACTGAGTAGACGTGGTGACACCCCTGGGTGGAGGGGGGG
>NW_015389059.1:143977-172800 GCF_001527695.2 Protobothrops mucrosquamatus | reverse complement strand
AAAGTTGGTTTATTTGATCAAGGCTAAAATAAGTAGGTTGTTATCTCTGGTAGCCCTTAATGGACTTTTGCTGATCAGGATTGAATGATGATGTTGCAAGGTTTTATTTATAGATAAGAGATGGGATATCGGAAGAAGACATCATTTGTTGCATTTTAAGAGAAGGTGGTAAGTTATTAAAATTGTTTATACTTGCAGTTATTAATGGGGAAGTCATTTTTATATACCTTTTTTCTTCTTTTTCTCTTTTTTGCACTTTCTATTTTTTTCTTTTTTGGTGTTATTGTTATATTAGTTCTTATCTTTCTAATTGTGATGCTCAATAAAATTACCTTAGAATAATTTGGCAAAGCAACATCATTAATATTAACCAGCTTTTTAAGCCAACAAACAAAGCCAACAGCATGTAAATAAATCATGTGAAAAAAAATGTTAATAAACATTGTCTTTCAGATCCAAGGCGATATAAGGAAAAAACATTCATGCCAAGTGAGTGACTCACATACATAAAAACTACCTCCCACTTTGTTATTAAGACAGTTTAGTCCATTAAATACACTTTTTGCATTTAATTTGTCATTTACTGGCATTTTGATCAGATCCTTATACAGTTTCAGAATTAACTCTGTCTGTACTCTAATAAAGTGTAACTGACAAATTAAATGCAGAAAGTGTATTCTATCTTTAATCCAAAACATAGTCTACTTTGTTATGGAAATATGCCCCCAAAATATTTATGAGAATAGGTTTAACTGTCTAGTGTGGAGAATCCAAATGAAGTATCCAAAATACCATTGCAGGTGAGATTTGCAGGTAGTTCTCAACTTACAGCCATTCATTTAGTGACCATTCAAAGTTACAACAGCACTAAAAATAGTGACGTACAACTGGTCCTTACAACTGACTTACAACTGATTTACGACCATTGCAGGATCCGTATAGTCACATGATCAAAATTTGAGCACTTAGCAATTGGCATATATTTATGATGATTGTAAAAACCCAGGGTCACATAGTCACCATTTGTGACTTTCCCAGCATCTTTCGGGCAAGCAAAGTCAATGAGTGAAGTTGGATTCACTTAATGACTGCCTGATTCTGCACAAATGCAGTGTTTCACTTGACACCTGTGGCAGAAAGGTTGAAAAATTAGGCATGTCTCATTGAACAACTACTTTGCTTAACAATAGAAATTCTGATCCCAGTTGTAGTCATAAGTCAAAACACCTTCAATTCCTCACAGATCTCATATTCATTCTTAAAAGATGATGATGGGCTGCTTTATTTGTAAAAAAAAATATCAGCCAAAGAGTAAAAGAATAGTAAAAAATATCAATTCAAAAAAGAGAAGGCTGGGTTAATCCTGAGATCCTGGAGGCTGCAGAAGATAACAAATATACATTTTCCAGCTTACTTTCTAGTGAATGTGAATCTGTGGTATAAATTTACAGAGACGGCCATTTTGTCAATGAGCAAGATCCAGTGGTGGGATTCAAATATGTGAACAACTGGTTCTCTGGGTGGATGCTGCTTCTGGAAGTCCATTCTGGGCCCGGGCAACAAAAAATTAGCTACCGATTCTGCCAAACTGGTGAGAACTGGCTGAATCCCACCACTGGCAAGATCCCTTTGGCAGTTATTTTCTTTCAGTCCCCACACTATGCTGTATCCAAGACTGAAGATCTTGAGATAAGTTTATTCTGGCAAACATTTGATGAATGGGCAAAACCCTTGTGGTAGCTATTTTCTGGCTACACTCACATTCTCAAGATTCCAGACATGTCCATCACTCTCCACTCCCAAAACTGAAAGCTGCTACCATAGTCTATTTGAGTTACTTTATTTACAGGTATTCATGCTGCTCAAGGATTTATCCCCTAGACAGAGAAAAATAATTTCCATATGTTTATAGAGACATATGTCTGGATCAAGTCTGATAACCAGAAAACTAGGCTGCAAGCGAACAAATAGTTCTAAGAAGCTTTAGCATGGTACAACAGAAGCATCCTTGCACAGTTGCTTTTTCTACTCCACTCTCATCCTGAATAATTTTCTAGTTTGTCTGCAGTAGCAAAACCAAACAGAACCTGCACTACTCACGAATGTGTAATGAGAATACACTATGAAGGCAAGGATGCTTGTTCAGCTGGCACATTGCTGTCTCTTTTCAACTATTGAGAAACAATTTAAGCTCTGTCAATGGCTTAAAGGTGACAAACAACCTTATTACATAGTTGATTTCTACCCCAGGAAGGAAGACTCATCACAACATAACCAGGAAAAAACTACAACTCTATTAGCAAACTAGGTGCAATCAGGATAACTGCAGATTTCATTCTTACGAAGTTACAAGTTTTTAACCAATTCCAAAATATCATATGTGCATTATGTACACAGGCTTGACTTGTACAAAATAAAGGCAACATAAAAATCAAATATATAAATAAATTTCTCCTTTCTCTACTTGCCTGCTACTTCCTCAATATAGGAGATTGTATATATGTGTCTGGCAGGCAGGCAGGCAGGCAGGCAGGCAGGCAGGCAGGCAGGCAGGCAGGCAGGAAGGAAGGAAGGAAGGAAGGAAGGAAGGAAGGAAGGAAGGAAGGAAGGAAGGAAGGAAGGAAGGAAGGATAGGAGAACCAATGTGTTGTTTTTGTTCTGCTTTACACACACTATTCTAAACTTGACAGTTCTGTTGAAAACTGGTTGCAAGAAATTGTGCTTTGGGGGTAGGCTTTCAAGAGCTAAATAATTCAGCAGTTTTATTTTGTGGATAAATAACTGAATTGTTTAGAAGTAATCCTATCATTACATTTTGTCTCCCATTCATTTTTTGTTGGAAGTGAGAATTCAGTGGCCCTAACTCTTCATCTCATTACTTACTGACCACAAGGGGGCAGTGTAATATAGATAGCTAAGGATCTACTTAGTGCATCTTCTGTCTTCACTCATAAGATGCCTCAGGATGCCATAATGGATTGCCCACTTTGGAGCTTACCACCAAATACTGCTGGCACTGGCAGCACATTTCTTCTTATTTTCTCTTTCATCTAAGTCTATCTTCAAGTGCAGACTCCTATTTCCGCATAATACAGAAATCTGACCTGAAATTAAAACTAGTTGCTTGGATCTGTTTGCTCTTGTTGTATCTGCTTGTGCCTGAGTCTTCTCATGATAATTAAACTAGGTGCTATGTTTTGCCTATCTCTACCATGTGTTTTCTGCAAAGAAATCTTCTTTTTCTTATATTGTAATATTTGCTTCACCAATCATTGCTCAGGTTAGATTCCCACTGTCAGAAACACTCGTGCATACAAAGACACTTTCACCTCCAACAGGGTTATGGGTCCAGGGTCTGAACTGAATGTGCAAAGAGGTTCCATAAGGAAGGTGGGGGGGATTGAATCTCCAGGGGAATAAGAATTAGAAAAATCAGAAAACCTGCAGACACAGAGTCAGGAAAGTTACAGAGAAAATTATGGAGAAGAAGTAAGACAAGAATTTTCAGTTTGGTAGTTCAAGATGAAAATGCTCCTGAAATCTCAATTAATAACTTTTCTACTGGACAAAGAAAGAGTCATAAGAGCAGGAGGAGATCAAAGAGACTGGAATCCTGCAAATGACAGAGTAGCTGGGATGATCTGGCCAGCGGTGTGTGACTCCATTCTTGTGCATGTAAAGAATTTAAATTAGGTGAGAGATCTTTGGAAAACCTTCTCAGACTTAGAAATAATAGAAAATACTTGTAGCTCGGGGTTTAGATTTTGGCAGTGGTTTGCTTTCCAAGCTTGTTTCAATTTCAATTTTCAATTTCTCAGACTTATACTAAAAAAAAGTACCTTATCTCCAGAAAAAAATTTTTTTGCAAAAAGTTGTGCTACAAGCATCTGGAGTGTGTGAGCCAAGATGGGGGTGCACATAAACCATTAAAAAACAAGCTTTGCTTAGTTTGATGAAAAGGAAAAAGAGAATAACCACAAAGTGCTAGATTTTGTCCCCTACATCTAGACAAGTGGCAAACAAACTGCACAACTTGATTGTATAGCACAGCAAGAGAGGAAAAAGAGATACAATAGCCCAAATGCTCCAAGAAATCCAACAATGTCGTATATTGCCAAGAGACAGTAAGAGGAAGAAGTCCACATATGGAAGTAGATAAAATTCTACTAATTTTAATTAGAATTAATAATTTTAATTATCAGTTTCTTCTACTAAAGAAGAAAAAAATGGAGAAATGCTGCAGAAGAGAAGACTGAAGCACTCCGTGCAAATGATACCAGGAAATTTGCCAAGTTACTTGCAAGAAATATAAACTTCAGATGCAAATTGGTTTTCAAGACCAATTATAAGCAGAAGAGAATGCTGAGTGGTATAAAGCAAGGCTGATGAGTCTAAAGAATATATTCACAATTATTGTAAGGACCATGATGAAACATTTGCCCCAGCAATCAGGCACATTTCTATTAGTTGCCTCTCTCTTTTCAAAGGAAAGCAAGGACAATTTTGTCACCAGTGGAAAATCCCTGGAGTGACTTCTGGGACTTCCAAGGTGCCTGAAGGCAGGACAAGAAGCAACAGGTGGAAACTAAGCAAGGAGAGAAGCAATCTAGAACTAAGGAGAAACTTCTTGACAGTTAGAACAATTAACCAATGGAATAACCTGCCTCCAGAAGCGGTGAATGCTCCAACACTGGAAGTTTTTAAGAAGAGACTGGACAGCCATTTGTCCGAAATGGTATAGGGTTTCCTGCCTGAGCAGGAGGTTGGACTAGATGACCTCCAAGGTCCCTTACAACTTTACTACTACTACTACTACTACTACTACTACTACTACTACTACTACTACTACTACTATTATTATTATTATTATTATTATTATTATTATTATTATTATTATTATTATTATTATTATTATTACTTCTTGAAGGAAATCACAAATCCAGGGACTGTACTATAATCATATTGGGAAGAGCTTTTTCAAGCAAAACTTCTGAAGGAATTTCCCTTCGTAAATAAAACCAGCCTATGTTCTCTCTAAACATCACATGGTGTCTGAGTGGGATAAAAGTAATATTCTTTACAACAATGGGATACAAAGGAAGAAGAAAATTGCTGGCTTGTTGAAATTTGAGCCACACGCCGTTTCATTAAAATTGATAATTGATGGGGTGTTATGCAGGTTCTGCTGTCTGGTCAAGGACAACCTTGGCCTATATGGAAATCGCTAAATTCAGGGTAAGAGGTTTAAAGGATACTGTGTGAATGCAGAGAAGAACAATCCATTTCACATATGCTATGGTGCATACGATATCCTTCAATATGTATGGAGGAAGATCTCATGTTGGCAGGAGAAAATGCTGTCAATGTGGCCCGATACTGGTTTTAATCCTATTTATTTTACATACTTTTTATATGTGCTACAACTTTATGACCTATTTCATTAGCTCAGTCTTGAAGGTCACATGTCTATAATTTGAAAGTACTTCTAACATTAATACAGAAAGCAATACTGGGATGATGGAATAAACAAGACCCTCAAAAAAAATCTCCTTGATTTATAATGGCATCTATCCTAAACTTTGTTGTGGCATCTACTCTCTAGAATAGCATCTCCCAAAAGATCTGTGTGAATCCCACCTTGATGGTGTTCCAGGATTGCAGATCTTGAGTTTCATTCCAGTTCTTGAGAGAGAGTGGCTATTAAACCTATTAGGCATGTTTTTGGTAGTACATGGAATTTTCCTTGTCTGGACATAAAGGTGTCCTCTATTTCCTTAGTATCACTTTTACTCTTTTAAACCCAGACTTGCTCTAAAGTCAGACAACCTTTAACTCACCTATCTATCTATCTATCATCTATCTATCTATCTATCTATCTATCTATCTATCTATCTATCTATCTATCTATCTATCCATCCGACCTATTGTGAGAAATATATTGAAACAATCTTCTCCCCAACTTTTATTCTGCACAAAACAGATTCCATCTGTACATGGTGTGAAAAATCAGCCAGCCAGGAGGGAAGAGAGGAGAAGCCAGATGCCCCCAACCTATTTACTTCATTTCTTAAAATATTGTATGGTGTTTGGCTCCCGAGACAACTCTGTTCTGTGTCGTGCAATTTATAGCAATGGTCTATTTAAAAACAAGCTCTCCACAGGCAGAGAATGATGGGTTGAGAAGGGCTGCATAGAAGGATAAGAACAGTACAAACTGTCCCAATCTTTTTCTTGCCCATAAAACTACCTCCCTCCACCATCTATTATTATTGTCAGAAACTCTCAAGGATCTCAGGCAGATGTCTTTTTAGACCACTTCTTCCCCAGTCATTTTAGATAAAGGTTAAAAAGAATCTTATTCACAGTATTTGGTATATAACGGAAGAGATAAGACATGTAAGAGAGCCAGGGTGATATAGTGATGTAAGTGTTCTCCAACCTTGACAACATCCAGGTATGTGAACTTCAAATTTCAGAATTCCATAGCCTGCATAGTCGTTGCTGAGTATTCTGGGAGCTAAAGTCCACCCCTTGAATTTCCATGGTTGGAAAATTGGCTTATGGTGATGGTAAGGGAGACCCTGGACAAACTCCATCTTCAGTCATAGAAAATTCATTGGGTGACTTTAGGCCAGCTCCTCTCTGCCTAACGTATCTCATAGGATTGCAGCTATGGAATATAAAATAAAAAGAAAACCTTATTAATGAATTTATCCCTAAGGATTAAATCATAAACCCACAATAGATCATTGAATTCAAGTGTTGAATAGCTGAGATTATTCTATTCTGAATTGTAGATTCCTACTTCCCTCCATCCTAGGAATTGTTCACAGAACCATCTACCATTCCCCTTATTTTTATCAATTTTAACTCCATCTCAAACTGTTGCTCTGTAATTGTTTGCAAAATGCCAGACCTTCTGGCACTGCCATTTTTAGTGCCATTGCAGGGTTCCCCTGTGTAATTACAAATGTTTATTACTTAATGAACTATGCGTAAAATAATATAGAAAGCTGTTGACATATGACTGCATCTGTTCATTACCAAGGTAATAATGTCCTGTGCCTTTTAATGAGTAATTAAAATTATCCAATGTAGTAAGAACTGTATAATCATACTGCTTATTAACATGATAATCCAATTAGCCCTGTGCTGAAACAATGATTATCAGGCTGTTAAATGGTGGCACCTAATTATTTTAGAGACAGTTCAGGGTCCTCCTATTCTTATTTTTGCCTTGCGAGTTAAGAGCAGATGGTTAAACATGGAGCTCCTTAGAGATCCATTTAAGGCTTTCATAAGAAGCTTTTGCCTCAGTCACACCAGAAGAAAGGAAGCCACAGTTCACCTCACTGACCTTCAACCTATCCTTTTAATTGCCCCAAAGGCTCGTTTACAGTTTATCTGGACACATATCAGGTAAATAGACCATTAAAGCTGTTATAAGAAAAGGCCATTGGTCCATGATAGAGCATATGTTTCTTTGTGTTTTGTGTTCAATTCTCTATATCTCTAGGCAGAACTAGGAATAAATTCTGAAATCCCGGAGAACCATTATAAGTCAGTGCAAATAATAGTGAAACTTGCAGAACAGGGGCATCCTATATGGATCTTATCTATGAAAGCTTTCTTCAACCTGAAGGGCAAAACATTCTGCCTGATTAGGGTTCAGCAATCCATTGGTAAGGCTATTTAGAACTGATCTAATGGCAAGTGGTCACACTTTCATCTGACTGCCTGTTGCCTTGTGTTCCAAGAATTTCTTGTTCTCATTAAACATTTCCTAGTAATGTTGCTTGGCAAAGGATGGCTATGGCTGAGTGGTATAGCTCAGGGGTCCTCAACCTTGACAACTTTAAGACTTGTGGGCTTCAACTCCCAGAATTCTGGGAGTTGAAGTCCACAAGTCTTAAAGTGGCCAAGGTTGAGGACCTTTCGTATAGCTCATGTTTGAAGACTCTTCATCTAGCCCATGGTTTTGCCTTGGAATCAGCTATTATCCATCTAAATTAAGAGGTTTAAAGGCTTCCCCTGTCAAGTCATGACCAACTCAAGGGGGCAATGCTCATCTTTGATTCTCAGCTGAGGGAGCCTGCAATTGTCTGACAGATGCTTCCAACATCATGAAAGTACGGAGTGCAGTAACCTTCCCCCCTTCAAGTACAGCAGCATGAAAGTACGGAATGCAGTAACCTTCCCCCCCACCTTCAAGTGGTACCTATTTATCTGTTTGCATTTGCATGCCTTCAGACTGCTAGGTTAGCAGGAGCTGGGACAGGTAATCGGAGCTCACCCTGTTATATGATGCCTGGGTCTCATATCCCAAGCTCTCAGTTTTCAGCTGACAAGCACAGCATCTTGTCACAGCTAAGTGATCACAGCTAAGTGATCATGCTGCCCTATTCATCTTAATAGACAATATTATACTAAGTGAATGAGGAATTAACCATTTAGGTCATGACATCAGCGCTATCTATTTATTTAAGACTATGCACACACCAAACCTGATTCAGAACAATTATTTTGCACTTTCTGCAATCCCAGCTCTTCTCATTAAAGCACCCAGCCTTTAATTTCAATCTTCCATGCCAGCCTGAAGGAAAGGCTGAGCTGGTTTGAGAGTCACATGAAGAGTATCTTTTTCAGGCTCATGCAGCAACCTGAGAAAAAGGGTAGCTACTTTGATGGAGCAATCAGCTTATATTCACACGAGGCCCCAAAACACTTACCCCAAATCATTTTTGAGGCATGTATAATCTTATGATGTATAAACTGCATCCCCAACCCAATTTCTCTTATGACCCTTACCAGTTTAGCAGGCAAAGCCATTGTAACCCAACTGCCAGTTAAATTCCAGATAGAAAATTTTTTACTCTGGTCTATAGCTACCAATCTGAATGGATACCAAACATAAAGTCAGTGCTGAGCCATTCCGAATTTGTAATCTAACATGATATCTTCAGATCAATCAGTTTGTAGTTGCAGTATGTATCTACTCAATTGTTGTTGCATCTAGGAACACACACAATTCAGTGCATCATATTTGTTAGTTATTTTCTTTTCACAGGCTGACCCATCACTGTACATTCCCAAGTGGATAAATCCTGTTTTCTTTCATTGGCTAAACCAATAGCTCCAAACCACAACTTCCCACAGGAAAGATTTTTAAAAGGCAACCTTCATCCCTCAGCAGTTGATATCTGAAAAATATATTGAAAATTCATTTCAACTTGATATGGTCCTTATTGTTGTATAATCATGGATTGTTTAACTATTTCTAAAGCAAGACAGAGGAATTTGCACACCGGAATAAAAGTAGGAGGGAGCATGCAATTTTACTGTTCCCTCTATGAATACTTAGTTATCTGAACCAGAGCTAGGATCAACTTATCATAGTGGAGTAACAGGGCTCACCTGGCTTTTTGTTAGTGGATCAAAGCTAAGATAATTCAGCGAGCAGAAATAAAATGAGAACATTGTCATCTGTTGAAGCAGGTTTGGATACACACAGTACTTTCTTTGTTGTGTTTCAGTCTTTGCCTCTTTGACACCCATGGCAAGCAATTTCTGAGGAGTTGTTTGATCATTATGTCTTGCTCAGTTTGACCAAGCACTTTAGCTGCCAAACACTTTGATGAAGTGGAGCCATTGAACTAGACTGGCCATCTAACACTGCTCATGGAACAAGGCTGCTTCAGAAGATCTCCTGACACTTTATCAGTGATATTTACAATCTCCTTGTCTCATGAACACTGCAGAAATAGGGACAAAGGGCAAGCACTCCTAGTGTTTGATTTTTTTTTTGTGCAGTTGCCTTCAATGTGGTGGATGTTACATTTTACTTCTTCTATTTTTGGAGATATATTAAATATCCCATTAGTAATCTTGTCAGAGTTCATACTTCAGTTAGATCCTAACAAATGATAGGAAGTCTTTCCATGGGATTTTGAGATTGGGGAAGAAAGGCCATCCAGCAAGATCACAGGTTAATTAAAAGATGTGTAACAGAAACAACAATGCCTCCTAACAATAAGCTCAAAAAAATATCACCAAAAGAAACTGAAAAAAAATATCTAAAGCATCCTGAGGAAGAAAAAGAAACGCCTCTTCCCCAGCAAAAGAAACTTCTATGAAATTGGGAAACAAATATTAATTTAGACTTTCTATCACAGATTCTTACATGCTATACAAGTATACCATCTCTTAATTTTGATCATTGTTGCCAAGTCAAAACAGTTAAATTCTACCACAGTAGTGAACTGGGATTTTTGCTTTGTCAACATCCTATTACTGCACATTAAACCTGGCTGTTTAAAGTACTCCAGCCTTGGCTGTATTTCTCAGTTATTAACTCCCCTTGGCAATGCACTCCAGATGCCTTGAAAAGATTACTAAATTGGAACCCTACCTGCGAAAACCTTATTTGGACCCACCGACATCCATGGAGACACTTCCAATTGAGCTTTAGTTGCTTTTATAGCAGGTACATCTAACAAAAACAGGCTTTTTGGATTTTGTTTCAAAGCTTTAAACAACTCAGCTTTACAATGACCTCAATGACTTTTAACCAGCAGTCTGTGAACAGTGCATCAGCAGGCATCAGCACACAAGATGTTTCAGGAGACCAAATTATCTCTTTCTGCCACTGATAACATCCAGAGGCATTCATATTCTCCTCTTGGCAAATAGTTTCCAAAGAGATGCCTTCATTTTGTCACAGAATTAAAGTGTATTTCAAGTTCCACCTGCATGCTCAACTCATTTTTCAGAACACCTACTGGTAGGATTCCACTATTCCACTGAAAACATCATATAATTGTTCCAGCACTAAATGTGAACCACTTAAGCGCAGTAATCCAATTTTTTTTAAAATGCAGCAGAATGACATTGTAAACAAGAGCTAACATACCTTTTTCATAAAGGTCGTCATTGTGTAATTCAGGGGTGGGGACTGCTAGCTCAGGAATTCTGGGAGTTGAAGTCCACAAGTCATAAAAGGGCTATGGTTCCCCACCCCAGTATAATTAGATGAATAGAGGCATTTTTGGGCAGATTTACAGAAGGAAAGGCAGCATTGCTGGGCAGTAAAATATGGCATTCCATGCAGAAAGGCCCACATTTAACCTTCAACAGAATTATGTAGGTCTTGCCAAGCTACTCAAGTATCACAGCTGATGAAAGATCCCGATAATTACAGCTCGTACCGTGTTTCCCCAACAATAAGACCCAACCGGAAAATAAGCCATAGCATGATTTTTCAGGACACTCGTAATATAAGCCCCACCCCAAAAATAAGCCCCAGTTAAGATAGTCAGCCAGATGGACACATTTAGTAATGTATTTCCCCGAATATAAGACCTAATTGGAAACTAAGCCTTAATGCGTCTTTTGGAGCAAAAATTAATATAAGACCTGGTCTTATTTTTGGGGAAACATGGTATTTTATAACTACGACCCAGATGTTAAACATGTTTCCAAGGCTTCTTTGTAGATTTATCCCCTGCTGATTTTAACTATTGTTCAAATGCTTTATAGTTGCATTTGATGTTAAGGTTGTGTGCCAATTTCTCCTCCCTTTATGATTCGCTTTATTTTAATCAACCACTTTGCAGCATTGCATTCCCCAGGTTCTTATCAATTCTGTTAGACTTTTGAGTTATCCTACCCTTCAATACAATTGATCTTTTCCCCCTGGTCTTTTCCAAAGCAGTTTGGGGTTGATATATCAAGTGATCAATTGCATTTAAATAAGACAAATGCTATCCATATCTGTCGAGTGTATATTTATGGGCTTCTTTTTCCCTTTTTTTTGGCTCAAAACCACAGTCACTTTTTTCACAAATGTGCCATTTTGATGTTCTTCTGGTTTGGACAGGAGCAAACTGTAAACAAGGCTTGCCACATAAATTCAATAAGTGGGAATGGTTAACAATGCATTGTATCCCTATTTGCTACTCCAACTTTCTCTGAGAGATGAAAAGACAAGAACTGTCTTTTGTTTGTCATTAAATTTATAAGGTGCCTGATTCATAGCAACTTAGGGCAGCAAACAAATTAGAAATCAAACCCAAGACATCAAACCAATTTTTAAAATTATGGCCATAACCAGGGAAAACAGACATATGCAAAAATGCTAAATATGATCTAGGCCAGGTAGACATATATTTGTTAGTTTGTTGGTTTGTATCCCTCCTTATTATTTCTACAAATATCCCAAGGCAGTGAACATATCCAAGACACCTTCATTATACTAAATTAGCTTTGTATGTGTAAATTGCTGCAGGGATATTCTGTACATTTATTGGGAAGGTTGATTGAACATTTCATTGGATGCATGGCTAAGTCCTAGAATGTTTGAATGTTTGACATTAAGACTTATCTTAACAATCAGTCTTTATACAGAATTCACTTCAACTTCAGTTTTGCATAATAACTAAATATCTAAATTAGAACAGAGTCTTAGCAACATGGATTGAATTTACTGCAGCACATAATTGACATTTATACTATGTTGCCTTGATTTTCTGTATATTCCTGATATTCCTGTTTAGTTTTGAGTTTAATAACAATATTTAAAGTTTAAAATTTTATCATGTATTCCATTACTCATAATTAACTAATGATATACTAGACAAATATAATATTTTCCCATATAAGAAGCAGAAACTGTTGCCTTATTTTGTCCAGCTGTTTACTCCAGCTGAGGGCTGCCATATTTGGACTACAAAAATCTGACTGACCACTAGATGGCAGCAAATAATTATCATTTTGATAATATCTCTTTGCTGCTGTCTAGTGGTTTTGCCATAGTATTGTTCTCAGTGCTTCAAGTTTGGAGGGATATTTGCAAGCCAGCTTCACAGTGCTTTCAAGAAATATAGCAGTGAATTATGATGGTGAAAATGCTGTTGTGTAAAAGTAGTCTCATATCCACATGTGGAACAAGAGAATAAGACACAAAAAGAGCAAAATGAACGTTCAGCAACATATAAGCTGGACTTTGCAGTAAGACTAATTGGTTAAGTGTAGGCTACAAAAATTCCCGGATGGTTGTACCAACATTATAAAGCTCCATACAGCTGAGGGACATAGCCTATGATCCAACAATGCCACTACCTTCTACAGGGAATTCTCTTACATATTTTGGAAAAGGTTGGCAATGGAAGAATTTGCATATTAAATGAACTACTTAAAGTTAGGCAATAATATAAGTATCTCACAAAGCATTTTTTGAGTACATTTTATATTCTATTGCTTGGTTCACAATTTATTAATTGCTTTGCAGTCTTCAAAAAATGCATGCACTTTGTGAGAAATACCACATTCACAGAGACGTAGTAGTTGCTGCCTTATCGTCTCTCTCTCTCTCTTTTCTGTTAATTCAAGGTCATTGTGATAGATCAGTGAATCACTGCAACCTGCTACCTTTGGAAATAAATGAAACGTGAACATGACCTATTTGTCTTTTTTATTATTATTATTTCCCAGAATGGTCAGTTGTTGCCAAATTGTTCCCCAAAGTAAACATTGTAATCACGATTTCATTTTATTATAGTCCTACTTAAAACTAGGCTGTTTAAGCACCATTAGCATTAATAGGTTTTAAGCAGACTGAGAAATAGCAAAATGGCTAAGTATTAAATGGTAGGTTACAAAAATAATCAGCGTACAGAATCTCAGTATAGTTCTTCCATCTTTGTCTGATATTCTTTGAATCAGTGTGTCAAGACTAATTCACCCTTTCACCTACATTTTCTCCCTTGCTTGACAAGATTTTGGTATGCAGAGATGGGAAGGGTGGTATCTAGGCAAGCGAGGTGGCTTTGAGAACTTGGTGCTGATAACTCCAAGGTCACTAATGCAGGTGCTCTATGGAGAAGTGGAGTTTTTCCATAACAAGAAGAAGTATTACTATTGGACAATGTGAACACCCGGTGGGTAGGGGTGAGAGAATCTATTGTTTAATTAAGTAAGCTTTTGAGTGAGAAAACCAGAGGTGGTTTTGCTTCTTCTGTGCCAATGTAAATTTTCAGTAAAGTATTATACTCTTGGTAAAATCATGTCTCAGGAGTTTCTTTTTCCGGAAATGCCAACTGGACAGTTGACACAGTGACTATCTGTCTAACAGCATCCTTAGCCTACCAATTTGAGATTGCAATCTCCTTCTAATTTTGGATAGCTTTTTGAAGACTTTCCTTGAGGGGCATCCTGATTCTGTTAAGGTAACTTTACAATAAAGTAGAATTAGTCTACTTGTCATGTTTCCTATCTGGTCTACCTGGTAAGGCTAACTTCAGTCTTTCAAGCCTGAAAGTACAGTTCTCCCATTGTCTCTTTTATAACCTAAGAAACTAGGGTGAGTCCTTTCTGAACCCATTGCTCCACCCATTATCCAGCTGTAGACTATGCCCTTTCTTATATGACCATTCCCTAGGCAGCATCTCTTCATCCAGTCTTCCAAGGTCTTTCCCACATACCATTACAGAGGGAAGGATTGCCATAAAAACTACACCAAATTAACTGACATACTAATATGGCCTGTGTTAATAAAATAAAACTGGGAACTTAATAATTATAGGGGGAGGAATCTAAAATACAATCCCCAATCCCCGGGCCACAAACTGATAGTAGTACATGGTCTGTTAGCAACTGGGCTGCACAAGCAAACAAACATTCATCTGTGCAT
The DNA here is from genome assembly GCF_001527695.2 of Protobothrops mucrosquamatus. NCBI lineage: Eukaryota > Metazoa > Chordata > Lepidosauria > Squamata > Viperidae > Protobothrops > Protobothrops mucrosquamatus. The sequence goes on along the minus strand of NW_015389059.1, from coordinate 158,114 downwards.
GTGTGGGATCTAGTAATGCACAAAACCATCCCCCCCCAGGTCCATGGAAAAACCAGCATAAAGGTTGGGGGGTTGCTAGTCTGCACTAAAAAAATATACATTCAGATTTTAATTACATTTATTTCCAACTTGAAATAACAGTCTCTTATGATTTCAGATCATTCATTTTAACCAGTGCTCTGTAAAACCTAACCAAACAGTATTTTAAGGACAAATGTAGGATTGATGGAATGCATTAGGCTTTATACATATATGCCCAATAAGTAAATTTCCACATTACATTAAGTTATGGTTTAATCAAATTACGATGATTCATATATAACATTAAATCAGAAATTGTGTTTTACAAGCTACAGTGGCTGGGTTTGTATATCGCTCTAAACCAAACTTAGCAAACCACCTCATGTCTTTACATAATCTACAGATCTACAGCAGCTATTCTTGTTTGTAAACCTATTTAGTACAGTGTGTGAGTCCGATCTATGAATATAATCTATTTGAAGCAACTGGGGAGATGTTGCTTATAGATAAGTAAAAATAAAAAGTATTTGACACACACGGTGACACTGTTTAAACATATCCACTACATTTTCAAACACAGTCGTTGAACTGGGACACTATCAAATCTAATCTCTTGCAGAAATAGGAAATCTATTTCTGTAGTAACATGATGCATGTTCAAAATTAAGGTACTTGGCAATTGGCCAAGGTTAGCGTAAAACATTGTTACATTAGCTGGGAGATTGCAATGCCGTTGCAGAGTAATAGTTTGACTGCCAACTTACCAGCTCGGATGTGGGACATGCTCGCGTGCTTCCCAAGGTGCGCTACAGGAGGGCAAGCTGGCTTTGCACCAGAAAGAAAGATGAGCAGCTCTACCTGCAGCATCATCTAAGGTCCTGGAGCTTCCTTGGCAACAGGTGCTACAACTGGAAAGGTTCAGAGCTGACAGGACTCTGACTGCCTGCATGGAGCACCAACTCCTCTCACCACTAAAGTGGTACTTATTTATTTACTCTCATAGAACATACTTTTGAACTGCTAGGTGGGCAGCAGTTGAGGTGAGTGATGGGAGCTCCCCTGCCAAACAATGCTAGGACTCGAACCGCTGGAGCAGAGACCATCTCCAGCATCATTAAGCCACTGCGCCTCTTAACTAGCAGGGATTTGTGATGGTTGCAGCATCCTGGGGTCATGTGATTGCCATTTGCAACCTTCTCAGCCAGCTTCTAACAAGCAAAGTCAATGGAGGAAGCTGGATTCGCTTAACAACCTCATGACTCACCTAACTGTAGTGATTCACTTAACAACCATGGCAAATAAAAAGTTGTAAAACTCACTTAACAACTACCTTGCTTAGCAGGGTGGGTTTTGGGGAGGAGGGGAGTTATATTGTAAAACTTTTAAAAATTTTCAATAAAAAAAAACAAAAAAACAACTACCTTGCTTAGCAACTGAAATTCTGCTCCAAATTATGATCGTAAGTCAAGGACTACCTGTAAATACAATAGATAATGAACAACCCTTAGTTTCATTTGGCATCTTTGCGTTTTCTATAGCTTCTCTTTACTTCACCGGCATCCCTTAAGGTTTCATACAATTGTTTGTTCACAAGCAACACCTGCTTTTCTGCCATAGAGTTCTACCTACCTTCCCCTCTAGGGCTCACATTCTTTCAGCAACTACAATTATTAATTAAGTGACTGCTAATTCTTTGTATGCTTAGATCTGAGAAAGAAAAGTAAGTGATCCCTGTTTCCCTCTGGCAATTTATCTCTAAAGAGAAGACAGGATGAGAAATTGTGTGCTTTATTTTTTTCTGATCCCCCAACCCACCAAAAAGGGGGCAATCTTTTTTTTTTTTTGGTTTGCCTTTTGATAAACTGATTAATCAAAGCTGCAAGCAATGATGAAGCAAAGCTTATACGTGAAAGCAGTGGCTGTTATTACTGAAGCAACATATTGAGCAAATGTAACTAATGCATTCTCCAAAAGGAACCTGCCCATCAACTAAGATCTTGTGGGATTGCCCACTTTTCAGTTGCATGTCTGCTAAAGGTTTGTTATGTTGTACTCCCCCCCCCCGCAAAAAAAACCCCTATTCTTGGCTCACGTGTCTTGCTTTATGTGGAATTCTCTCCCTGATCAGTTTCAGTTGGCAGTGAGCATGTAATGATATATGAAAATGATCTTAGGACACAGGAGGAAGAGTTGCAGTGTAGACAATTAAGTCTGTCCCATCTCCTGTCCACCTAACAGTTTGAAAGCGTGCAAATGTAAGTAGAAGTAGATAAATAGTGGGATAATTCAGTGGGAAGATAACAGCGTTCCATGTGCCTCAGCATATTGTCATGCTGGCCACAGGACCATGGAAGTGTCTTTGGACAACACTGGCTCTCTCAGCTAAGTAATGGAAATGAGCATCACCTCCTAGAATCAGACATGACTGGAAAGGGGAAATCTTGACTTTTACCTATAGACAAAATCTTGCCATACTGAAAGGTCTACTGTCTGCGCGTACAATATATTCTATGAAGATTTTGAAAGAGCATCTTTGGGACAACCACGATCTGGATAACTGAGAATCTCCATAGAAATATGGCTATGCACTTTCGTATGAATACCCTTCAAATGGTGCAGGAGTATGAACAGATTTCTGGAATATAAATCCTTCTATCCTCTATAGGATAGAAGATCCTCTGTCAGGACTGGATGAGAAGGAAAACGTCTTCAAAGGGGGGGGGAATCCAGTTGCCTTTTGAAAAAGCATGTTTGGGATTTCCAGATCAATAGGAAGTCTGGCCTGTTCTAACCAGCTAGAAAGCAGATCTCTTTCCTGAAGTTGTGATATAATACAGAATACCATTTAATGAAATAGATGAAGCTTCTTCAAATCTTTGAAAAAAGGAAAAAAAAAATCTTCTTTCTTACTGTCTTTTTTACTCTATCTACCCCACTGATCTTGTATACCATTGTAAAATTACAGTAAATAAAACAGTATAAAACAATCAAAAAGAGAGATCCAGGGTGACAAATTTAAGCTTCCTTCCTCCATGATGAACCACTTCTACGTATAAGCAAAAGATAAAACACAAACATCCAAACAACAGCTACATGAATGAGATCACTTCGCCGTGTGCTCAATCTTACACTAAAGCCGCAGGTGTTTCACAGTGTGTAAAGGAAGCATCTCTTTTTGAAGCATTAAAAGGCAGCCATGTCATTTGCAAGACATGGCTGCTTTGAAAGCATTATGAGAAGTTTTATATCCAAATATATTTTATTCCTTATACTATTTCCATTTTACCCTTAAAATATTCACAGAATCCACAACAGTCTGAGAATCGGTGTCTCCACTAGATAATGGATGGTCAAGAAACTAAATTAATCAAGTAAAAATAGCAAATGGGGGGAAATCCCTTTCTCAAACTTCCTCAACTCCCCTCAAATAAGTTACTCAGACCTAATCCACATATCAAAGGATAAGATCTACAAACAAAGAATTATGTCTCCCAGCGGAAGTGCATGTTCACAAGAATAAACATACATACCTACATACCCATGCCCCTCAACCTAGAATCAACACATGACACCCCGGACAAGCTCCCCCTACAAAAATCTGCTGCTGTAAGCCATTTCTCGGCAGCCTATCCTTAAAAGCAAACTGTTTTGCTTTTAGGAGTAAGTATTTCTTCTTTCCTCACAGCTGTCTGGATCTCATTTTTATTTATTCTTGTGCAGCCCTGGCTCAAATTGGAACCCCAGATTATTCTTCTGACAGTGTTCCCCAGGTGTCTGTATGTGCATGCCTGGGAGTGTGTTGTATATGTATACACAAGCAACATTTCCACTGAGAATGTCAAAGAAGGTAGGTGGCAGCTTAAATGTGCACATATATAAGAGATATCCACAGGGAGAAGGTCAAAAAAGTCAAGATGGCCATCAGGATCATGCAATCAAAGCCCGGCCCTTTTTTATGTTATTGTGGATACCCCGGCATGCAATGGTAGCCAAGACACATTTTGAACCAGTTACTTTTTTATTTCTTGTTCCTTTCTGCTCCTTTGGTAAAGTTGTTTATTCATTTTGCCTAGCCACTACTATTATGTAGTGCAAGTGAAGAGAGACTGCCAAAGAGAGAAAAATTGAGACGCCTAGAGCAGTAAGTGGGGGCTGGTTGGCTTTATCTTGTCTCCCAGCACAATGAAGAAAATTAAAACTCAGCTAACTAAAGTCCAGATGAAGAGCTTACATATAGCAAAGCAAAACGCATACCGTGCTTGAAAGAATGCCCCAGTCAGCCTAGTCTAATGGATACTTGCTGGGATGCTGGAAAGGAGTAAATTGGGATTTCCAAGGAAGGTAATATCACAAGGAAGGATCGGCATGCTCAGCACAGCAAATAAAGCAGAGCTTGTAGCATTGAACAGCAGCATACAAAGGAGAGGCAAACAATACATTTAGCGGCTATGAATCTCCAGGGCAAGATAAAGAGGCAGGTTAAGGAACGTTTACAGGAGAAAAGAGCCTGAAAATAACATTCCTTCCATGCTCTGACTCAGTTGTATTCAATTGCTACAATACAAGGATCAGACTCCAAACTGCAAAAATCTTGGCCTACTTCTCAGATTGTAAACCACCGGCTGCGTGTACAGCTACAACTGCAGATGAAGTTCAGTGACTTTTATTTCTATAAATCAGACTTCCCACAGATGGAAAGTTGAGTTCATGGGCAGAAGGTTAGAATCACCATTTTCCGAGATTTCTCCTGTTTATCGTCTTCTCCTCTTTATTTGGAAGAAAGGAAGTTATTTACTTTGAAAAGGCCCACTTGTTGAGTGAATTTTGCCCTATTTTACAACCCTTCTTGCCACAGTTGTTAAGTGAATCCCTGCAGTTGTTCAGTTTGTAACATGGTTGTTAGGTGAACCTGGCTTCCCCATTGACTTTGCCTGTCAGAAGGTGGCAAAAGTTGATCCCATGACCCCAGGACTTTACAGCCATCATAAATATGAGACAGTTACCAAGCAGCCAAATTTTGATCACGTGACCATGGAGTGCTGCAACAGTCGTAAGTGTCCAAACTGAGCATAAGTCACTTTTATCAGTGCCATTGTAACTTCGAACAGTTGCTAAATGAATTGTAAGTCGAGGACTACATAACAATAACAATAAAAATAATAATAGCAATAGCAATAACAACAACAACAACAATAATAATAACAATAACAACAATAAAAATAATAAAGTTTGAAGGGACCTTGGAGGTCATCTAGTCCAACCCCTTGCTCAGGCAGGAAACCCTATGCCATTTCAGAGGGGGCTGCACTTTGGAAGAGAAATAGCGGCAGCTCTGATTCCCCCCTGCCAGCTGTCCCCCTCCATCCCCCTGCCCGGCGCCCCTTCTATACAATCCTACATGACTGTGGTGTAGATGAGAGGCTCGGCCAGCCAGGAGGGCGGCTTTCCTCCACAGAGACGTCCCAGCCCTCCTGCCCCCCTAGCCAGACCCCCTCGCCTTCCCCCAGCTGGGACCTGCTGACCCCCCCACCCTCCTGCACCCACGCCAGTCCAAGACTCCTGCAGCCCCCCCAAGACTCCTGCTCCCCCAGCTGGGACCGCCAGCAATTCTGCAATTAGGAGCTCTCCCCCCCACTGGGACCTCCTGCCCCCACTCCAGCCAACCCCTGAGCATCCCACCCCGACCAAGGTGAAGGGAAGACGAGGCAGAGAACTGGTTGTTAAATTATTTGAAGCTCACCACTGCCTTCCTCTGTGGATAAAAGTCCCCAAACCTGGAACACAGTGTGTGTGTTTGTGCACGCGCGCATACGCTTGCCTGCTAGCAGTTTGGGGAGGTGAGGAGTTTGTGGGGCACCGAGTTGTCCCCACATTGAGTTAGCCAGTGCAATTTGTTCCGTTCCAACCCAGCTGGGTCCAGGGAGTGACATTGAGCAGGCCATGCCCACCTGCTAGAGAACTGGTGGTACTCAAATATTGCCATATCCTAAAAGTGGTACAATCTCTGAAAAGGTTGAAATGCCCTGCACTAGGACTCGGTGATTCCTCTCACAGTTGCTACTATTGAGCAAGGTACCTGTACATTTGGTTTTTCTTGCCTAAATGTAGAACCTTACTTTTTTCACCATTGAATGTATTTATCAATATAAGCATACCAATAAGATTGCAATTCCTGCTCAAATAGGTCATAAAATGCTTAGCAATGGAAATTCTAGTGGTCGTAAGTCAAGGATCTATACTCCTCCAAACCTATAATTTCCTTAGGCAGTCTATCTTATCTGAAAGTAAGAGTCCTCTAGGTCCTCCAGAAACAATAAGGAAAGCAGAAGACCTTTGTTTTGGTCCAAATATCATGCACCAGGCTCCTATCTGGAAGATTGTAGGATGCAATACTGTTATCTGAAACAGGCAATTTCCATACACTTTTTGAAATACCCAAAAATGCAATGTGTGCATTTAGCTCAAACTTCTGCAAACTGGAAACAGTATTGGCCTCTTAAGGCTGGGAAGAAAGAATTATGAAACCAGACTTGAATACCCAAACCCTGGAATGAAAGGAGGTGTAGTGTTCCCCTGATGTTTCCAAAAAGCAAAGCTTTTGTCCGATGTTTTCTTTCCTCAGTATCTTGAATATATTCTGAAGGACGGCACCTTTAGGCTTTTTGAAGTAAATCAAGCAATACTCATGATTCCTGCCTAAATGTGGAGTCTTGTAAGACCATTTATGATCACACTTTCAACATGTATGGCCTACACATAGCTACACTTAACCAACCCAAGTGCATTTTATCATTATCTTTCCTAGCTCTGTTATTTGTTTTCAAGTCAGCCAACCACGGGCTGTTTCTGTCAGTTGATAATGTCAGTTTAGGGAAGATCCACATGCCTTCTCAATTGTGATGCTGTGATCTTTTTCTCATTGATCTTTTTTCCTAAGCTAACCCCAACCCTAGAGGTTGGTTAGGGTTAAGATCTGGCTATTCTATCAGACTTTTGAACCAGACTGAGGAAAATCCCCATTTTTAGGAATTATAGATTTAGTTGTTCACCATTTATTGTTTATTTATGTTCACCATTTTTATTTATTTGAAGTTTTATTTGATTTTAATTATATGTATTGTTTGATTTTTATTTTTATTTTGCTTTTTTTATATGTTACTCTGATTTTGAGTTGGCTTGCCATTTAAAGTCTCTATCATCTATCATCTATCGTCTATCATCTATCATCTATCTATCATCAGTCATCTATCTATCTATCTATCTATCTATCTATCTATCTATCTATCCATCCATCCATCCATCCATTCATCTATATCTATCTATCTATCTATCTATCTATCTATCTATCTATCTATCTATTTATTATCTACTATCTATCTATCATCTATCTATCATCTATCTACAGTTTGCACAATATCTCTATTGAAATGGAGACCAAGATTTCCTGGGATCTTTCATTAAGGAACAAGCCATTTAATACTAAAATATCCATGTCAAATATTGGGGCTCTTTCTTTTAGTTATTTCTAAAGCAATCCTGCAGCACACATACCCCCTCCCATTCTTTTTCTCTCCAAATTACAAAATGATATAAATATAAACTTTTATAAAGCTATAAATCTCATGCAATCAGGAAGTTATTGCCTTTGATGAAACACAGAATTCTTTTATTCGGCTGCATAGAATTGACACATACCTTGATTTTATTTATTACCCCTACCAAAAGGATTTTGTCTGTCTTGCCTATTCTTAGCACCTCTTTCTCCTTTCCCCTACCTCTTACAACTGTCTGATAAAGTCCATCTCACAGAATTTACTTCATTTAGCTGATGAAATAGGTTTGATCAATATACACTATAAAAAAATTGATTAGAGTTAAAGGTGTCACTTTGGCTGCAAACCAGCATACTTGCTACCTCTTTGGAAACTATCATAATAACATACATCATAGCTTTTATTTTCTAAAAAAAAAAATTCTTTTAGTGAACGTTCAAAATATAGATGTCAGGAAAATCACCTTCATAAAAGCAACCAGATTTGGGTCCCATTTTTTAAAAAAACCAAGAAATACTTTGCAGTGCAACTCTCGTGTATTGCAGAAAGAGTGAGAAAGAGGGAGGGAGGGAGGGAGGGAGGGAGGGAGGGAGGGAGGGAGGAAGGGAGAGAGAGAGAAAAAACATGCAGTCAATTATTTCATTGTTTGGGATTTTTTTTCTTTAAAAACTTCTTAAATGTTCAGAGTTTATGGGAATGAATACAGAATGTGAACAGAGACATCTAGTGGATCTCATCTGCTATATTTTTTTAAGTCATATCAAAGTGACTGACTGGAAAATGAGAACCAGTTTAATGTAGTGGTTAAGGCAATTGGTTAGACACTAGGAGACAGTGAGTTCTAGTCCCACTTTAGGCATGAAGCCAACTGGGTGACTTTGGGCCAGTCATTCTTTTTCAATCTAGGAAGGAGGCAAGGGAAATCTTACCAAGAAAACTGCAGGAACCTATCCAGGCAGTTGTTAGGAACCAACATGAACTTGGGGGGTACCAAAAACAACAACAACAACAATAATAATAATAATAATAATACTTCAGTGACACATTACCTTGACGTGGTGTAGGGTTTGTGTGCTCTGAGGAAAATGAGAATTATGCCAGAGGTCCAACCATTACTGGACAGGTCTCATCAGAGGAGTCAGACAAAGAGTGTCTCTCCCATAAAAAATATGGTGAGACTTAAATTTCAGGAAGCTATACTGGCTCGGGTTAAAAAGGTCCACACTAAATGTTGGGAGTTTCTGGATATCTGGTGAAAAATGGGCTACAGGACCCAGGATTTTCGTCTAAGCAACAAGGGCAAGCAAAGGTGTTTACCTGTCGCAAATATACAGTGATTGAAAACAAAGAAATAATGAGCTCACACCTTCATGGGGCTTGAAACACCTGTTAATCTGATTTTAATAATAATAATAATAATAATAATAATAATAATAATAATAATAATAATAATAATAATAATAATAATAATAATAATAATAATAATAATAGAGTTGGAAGGGACCTTGGAAGTCTTCTAGTCCAACCCCCTGCTCAGGCAGGAAACCCTATACCATTTCAGACAAATGGTTGTCTAGTCTCTTCTTAAAAACTTCCAGTGTTGGAGCATTCACAACTTTTGGAGGCAGGTTGTTCCACTGATTAATTGTTCTAACTGTCAGAAAAATTTTCCTTAGTTCTAGGTTGCTTCTCTCCTTGATTAGTTTCCATCCATTGCTTCTTGTCCTTCCTTCAGGCGCTTTGGAGAATAGCCTGACTCCCTCTTCTTTGTGGCAACCCCTGAGATATTGGAACGCTGCTATCATGTCACCCCTCGTCCTTCTCTTCATTAAACTAGACATTACCCAATTCCAGCAACTGTTCCTTATATGTTTTAGCCTCCAGTCCCCTAATCATCTTTGTTGCTCTTCTCTGTACTCTTTCTAGAATCTCAACATCTTTTTTACATCGTGGTGACCAAAACTGGATGCAGTATTCCAAGTGTGGCCTTACCAAGGTGTTATAAAGTGGTACTGACACTTCACATGATCTGTTATGATCTGTTATTACAGATCAAGTCCAACAAGAAGAGGATATTTGAAATGAGTGTACCAGTTCTAGAAAGAACAACATCCAGAATCAGAAATAACAGAGCAGAGGCTAGCAGATCAACATTGATTTATAATAGGAAATAAAATATTCACAGAAGCAGAATTGAAAGAACTGCAAAGGTTTACCCAAGGCAAAAAAAATCAAAGCCTTGCCAGAAGTAACTTAGAATGTAGAGGCAAACCAGGGGGAGCTGGCAGTAGAAGAATCTGGCAGAGATATAAAACTGTTTTCATTTTGAAACCAGGCACCCTCTCCTCTGCCTTAGGAAGAACAAAGCCATCTAAATAAGTAAAAGAATTGAAACAAAGAATAACTTGAGCATCTAGAGCAGCACAAAAACATCAGAACAAAGCTGCCTGCTTTGAAGCTTATTCCAAAGAAACATCTAGCATAAGCATTAAAAGATGCAAATACTGCAATATTAAGTATAAGCACCAACTCACTGCAAGAAACAAATCAACTAATGTACAGCACAGCTGCAGTTATAAATGAATGCCTGGGATGCAAAATCAACAAAGAAGAAAAAAACCCAAATAGGTTACCACAAAAATGGAAGATTAGACTGGAAAATAAGATCAGCAAGTTGAGATAAGACACAAGCAAATTAGAACAGATGAAAGAAAAGAAGCTGAAGAACAAGAAGACCAAAGAATATCTAATCAAGAAATACTACTTAGAAACAAGGAAGATCAGAGAAGAGCAACTAAGATGATCAAAGGCCTGGAGACTAAAACATATGAAGAACGGCTGCAGGACTTCGGATTGGCTGGTCTAAAGAAAAGAAGAAATAGGGGAGACATGATTGTAGTATTCCAGTATTTGAGGGGCTGCCACAAAGAAGAGAGGGTCAAATTATTCTCCAAAGCACCAGAGGGCAGGACAAGAAACAATGGATAGAAACTGATCAAAGAGAGAAGCAACCTGAAATTAAGGAGAAACTTCCTGACAGTGAGGACAATTAACCAGTGGAACAGCTTGCCTTCAGAAATCGTGGGCGCTCCATCACTGGAGGTTTTTAAGAAGAGACTGGACAGTCACTTGTCTGAGATGGTATAGGTTCTCCTGCTTGAGCAGAGGACTGGACTAGAAGACCTCCAAGGTTCCTTCCAGCTCCATTCTACTCTAAGGAAGCACTAGAAATAATAAAGCAGCAAATAACAGCTATAGCCAATATCTGAAGGACAATGATGAAGATACATTGAAGTTAGTATACTGGTGGGACCATAAAATAAAGTCATAGAAAATAAAGAGGCTAAAGTGCTCTGGGACTTTAGAATTCAAACAGACAGGCACCCTGCCATATAACACCCCAAACTTAACAATTGTTGATAGGAAAGACAAAAAAGTTTGGATAGTGGACTTGGCAGTACCTGGAGACAGCAGAAGAGAAGCAAAACAACTGGAGAAGATAACAATTTTATTATTATTATTATTATTATTATTATTATTATTATTATTATTATTATTATTATTATTATTATTATTATTATTAAAGATTTAATCTTCAATACAGAACTTAACAGTTCAAGTCCTAACCAAAGACCTAAGAGATGTTAAGGTAATGTCTGAGTATATAGGCAGTTCCGAGTCAGATGGCTATTTTGCAAAGTCAGGATATTCAGGTCTAATAAGTTTAAAATTTCCATGTCTCTAGGCAGCTCTTGGGGTATTGCTCCAAGAGCTCCTATTACTATTGGTACAACCATTGGTTTCTTCCTCCACAATTGCTCAACTTGCAGCATTATTATTATTATTGATCACCGCACAATCAGTCAGATGTTCAGACTGGGTTTGGCATTTTTGTCTACCTATTGAGTCCTTACCTTTTGCAATTGACTGATGGCGAATTTGTCAATGCCAATAGTGTTCAAGTGGTGCTCCAGTTGTTTTGGGATTGCACCCAAGACACCTATTACTGTTGATAGTACCCTTGCTTGCTTTTGCCACAGTTGTTCTATTTCTATTTGTAGGTATTTTGTTATCTTCTCCAGTTCTTTCTCTTCTCTTCTGCTGTCTCCAGGCACTGCCACATCCACTATCCAGACTTTTTTTGTCTTATCGACAATTGTTAAGTTTGGGGAGTTTTGTGGCAGGTGCCTGTCTATTTGAATTCTAAAATCCCAGAGCTATTTAACTTCATTATTTTCTATGACTTTCTCCATTTTATGGTCCCACCAGTTCTTGCTTGCAGGCAAACAATATTTCTTGCAAATCTTCCAATGCCCCATTGTTGCTACTTTGACATGCCATTGTTTGTAGTCAGAAAGGTAGTTCCAATCATAATAGGTGCCTTCTGTGCAATTCCAAAAAGATTCAAGCCCCACTTGAACACCATTGGCACTGACAAATTCACCATCAATCAATTGCAAAAGGTGGCTTAATATGGTACAGCTTACATCCTGCAATGATATCTGTCACACCATCAAACATCTGCCTATCCCAGATCCTTGGGAAGGACTCAATAGCAAACAAAATTGTCTATCCAGTCTGAACATCTGTGTGACAAAATAACAATAATTGCAAACTGAACCAGAACAAGGGTGCTATTTTATTCAATCTATTAGTAATTAACAGGGATCTTCTTTCTCAAGTTTAAGTTTAGACTAACTCACTAGATTTCAGTACTGACTGCATAAATCTACCATTTTTCCCTAAGACACCATGCTAGGGATAAACATGAAATAATGGAGCTATGTACCCTTTTTGAATTGCTCTGAAATGATTCTGTGATTACAATGCCATTTTCAGTTCAGGGGCAAGAGTTATAGAGGACTCTAGGTAAGGGTGTATCTATGGTAAAAATGATGCTACAACGCACATGATCAAATACATGAGCTTGACTTTTTTTCTTTTTTATCTTCTTTCTACAGACAGCCTGGGCACAATAGACTGTATCATGATCAGAGGGTGTTGTGGGGAAAGAATCAGGTTCCCAACTAGTGCCTAACACTCAAAATAAGAAGAGTGAATCAGGAAAATGCAATCTTAGAATGTTTGAGAAAGGATAGCATATCTATCTCTCTATCTAAATAGAATAGAATAGAGTAGAGTAGAGTAGAGTAGAGTAGAGTAGAGTAGAGTAGAGTAGAGTAGAGTAGAGTAGAGTAGAGTAGAGTAGAACGGAACGGAACAGAACAGAACAGAACAGAACAGAACAGAACAGAATAGAATAGAATAGAATAGAATAGAATCTGGAAGGGACCTTGGAGGTCTTCTAGGCCAAGCAGGAGAACCTATGCCATCTCAGACAGGTGAATGTCTAGTCTTTTCTTTAAAATCTCCAGTGATGGAGATTTTTGTCTGTCTGTCTGTCTGTCTGTCTGTCTGTCTGTCTGTCTGTCTGTCTGTCTGTCTGTCTCTCTCTCTCTCTCTCTCTCTCTCTCTATCTATCTATCTATCTATCTATCTATCTATCTATCTATCTATCTATCTATCCATCTCTGTCTGTCTGTCTGTCTGTCTGTCTCTTTCTCTCTCTCTCTCTATCTATCTATCTATCAATCTATCTATCTATCTATCTATCTATCTATCATCTATCTATCTATCTATCTATCTCTATCTCTATCTCTCCATCTCTGTCTGTCTGTCTGTCTGTCTGTCTGCCTGCCTGCCTGCCTACCTGCCTACCTACCTACCTACATACATACATACATACCTATCTATCTATCTATCTATCTATCTATCTATCTATCTATCTATCTATCTATCTATCTATCTATCTCTCTCTATCTCTCCATCTCTGTCTTTCTGTCTGTCTGTCTGCCTGCCTGCCTGCCTGCCTGCCTGCCTACCTACCTACCTACCTACCTACCTACCTATCTATCTATCTATCTATCTATCTATCTATCTATCTATCTATGGGTCAACAAGAAATAACAGCCCCCAGTGTTGCAATTATTTTGGAAGCCAGGAGCAGGGACTTTGAAATTCTTGGCTATCTATATAATAGCAAAACTATCAAGCACAGCCTGGATAATCACAGAGTTTTCATAGCTGCCATTAGCAGCCAGAGGGCACTTGAATATCATCAAACACTAATTTGTGGAGAAAGCATTGGCATTCCCTCCAGAATGTAAAAAATATCCCACCAAGATAAACAGAGGCACCAAGAATATAAAAGCCAGAAAATAATACTCAGCTGTACATTTCCACCCCAGGCCACCCCAATGATGCCCTTGACGTGATGGCCTGGTGTCTGGAGGCCGTACGGGTCTGGATGGGGAGAAACAGACTCAGGCTCAACCCTTCCAAGACTGAGTGGCTGTGGTTGCCAGCTCCCAGGTATGGTCAGCTGACTCCATCGCTGACTATAGGGGGCGAAACTTTGGCTCCCTCGGAGAGGGTACGCAACTTGGGGGTCCTCCTGGATCCACAGCTGACACTGGAAGACCAGTTGACGGCTGTGGCCAGGGGGGCGTTTTACCGGGTACGCCTGGTGCACCAGTTGCGGCCTTTTCTGGACCGGGATGCCT
>NW_015389059.1:135338-141175 GCF_001527695.2 Protobothrops mucrosquamatus | reverse complement strand
CCCTGGCTTGTAATCACACAATTCCATTGGCTGGCAAGACCCTGTTGCTAGTTAGCCAACCAGCAACGGGCATGAAACTGTATGCAGATGGAGAAGGGCAATCACCCTTAATGGGCGATCAATGGTGAAGGGCAATCACCCTTAATGGGCGATCAATGGTGAAAGGCAATCACCCTTAATGGGTGATCAGGATATGCATTGGGGATTAAGGGGGGGGAATACAAAGAACACAACAAAACCCAGCTGAAGGCCTAGGACTGGGGCGATGGCGTGTGTGCCCACAGAGAGGGCTCTGAGTGCTGCCTCTGGCACCCGTGCCATAGGTTCGCCACCACTGACTTAGGGTGCCATCTGGTCACTTTTTGAGAATCCCTGTGGAATTAATTTTTTCCAGAGACTGAAAATTGAAAACTTTAAACAGAAGATAAATGGATTTTTGCAGCAAAACCATGCTGTTTTTCAAAAGCAATTAACACTATAGGTTTTTTTCTCTTAAGCCTGTTTTTTTAAGCAATCAGATATTATCCCTCATGTTTAATTGGAAACATATTCCTTTTTTAATCATTCCTCTTTATTTATTTATTTTACTTTATCTGAGTTTAGCTGATTTTTATGTACATCTATAGTCACTAGAAGGTGCTGTTTGATTTGTTCTGTATGTTACATATTCAGTAAATCTAATGTAACATTCTATTCTCTGTCCTGAGAAGAGCAATCAAAACTAGAAGATGACATGAAATGCAATGCTTCTCTCATTAGTGTTGGTAGAAAAAAATGAGCTAGCAGTTTAGGAGAGAAATAAATGTTTGACTACTCAGGAATCAAAAATCCATTTCAGTTTCAGTCAGCTTATGAAATCAGCATAAGCCATGTGTCCATAAGTACTCTCTGAGCACTTGTAAATCTAAAGAGATAGCAAATAAAAAGACAAGGGTAAAATACATTTCTAAAACAACCTAACCAGAATCCATGAGCGAAGTCCAAAAGGAACAATCTATGTCTAGGTTATCTAAAGGTAGTATCTAAAATTATATAAAATGAGATAACATCTAAAATTACAAAAATTAGATACAGTGGTATCTAAAATTTAAGTAAAATAAGATGATAAGATAAGATAAGATAAGATAAGATAAGATAAGATAAGATAAGATAAGATAAGATAAGATAAGATAAGATAAGATAAGATAAGATAAGATAAGATAAGATAAGATAACCTTTATTGTCATTTTTTTACCATGGGCACAACGGCACTCATCAAAAATGAAATTTAGTTGCCCACTCTCAAAGTGAAACACATACATGACACACACTCAAACATACTATGAACAACATATGTATAGACCCACATCCCTACATATATGTAGCAAATAAATATTAAATACTGTCCATCTTGAATATATAACGGAAGGAGGAAGGTTAATGCTGTATGGAATGAAACTATGGCTGAATCTGGATGTTCTGCTATGGATATCACGAAGCCTCCTCCCAGAAGGTCACAAGGAAAACAGGTTGTGGAGAGGATGTGTAGTGTCCCAGACAATCTTGCGGACCCTGCTCAAGCAACACTTCTATGCTATGTCCTGGATGGGAGGGAGGGAACTGCCAATGATCTTTTCGGCCATTCTCACCACTCTCTGCACCGCCTTCCTGTCTGAAGCAGTGATGCCTCCAAACCAGACTGTGATTTTACTGCTCTGGGTGTCAAGGAAGATACAAAATTCTGGTTCTTGCTCTTCTGGCAGCCTCAACCATTGTTAACTGATGTTGTTGTAGTGTGTCTTTGATGTTGTCACTCATCTTTTGGGTCTGCCTCGTGTTCTTGGGCCTTCTCTTTTTTGTATATGTACGGTATGGGAAATATGTAAAGTTACAAAAAATGATGCTGTTGAAAATTACACGGACTACATCTGTATAGCAGGAACTTTGCTCATTTGCAGGGTCTTATATCATCTGCACAAAATTTAGCCACATGTGCCATAATAATAGACAGTTGATTTGGATTTGGACCAAGTCTGAGGAGATCTGCTAATCAGAGGAAGGCTACTGTAAATCCAATTTGAGTGTCTCTGAAAAGGGAGCAATGAAGAACATGTTCTGTGGTTTCCACATCTCCAGAATCGCAGGGACAGGTCTTAGGGGTCCCCAATCTTTCTGGGTTGGCAGCCTGGGTCAGGAGGGTGGCAGTACCTTTACATGCACGAGGGTGTGCACATACAAACAGGGCCAAGAGTGCACACACATAAATGGGCCCACAAGCATGTGTGCGATGCAAACAGAGCCACAATCGCCCATGTGATGCTCGGGTGACTCTAGCGCCAGCGCAGTCCCATGATGCTAGCACGAGTGGGATTATGTGTGCTTGCAACGATAATAGCCCCAGCACAACGCGACAATAATGTGAGTGTGGTGACGTTAGCACCCGCCCGTGCTCATGGCATCACTAGCGCCCATGCGATGCTGTAACGCTAGCATGAGTGGGTGGGTGTGAGGTTACACACTCGTGTGCACTGGTCAGCCACTCATGTGGCCCAGTGGCCAACAGCCCACGGCCCGGTAGTGGGCCGCGGACCACAGATTGGGGACCCCTGTTTTAACCAATGTCATTTTTTAATATATTTGTCATCCAATACTGCAGAGAGGAGAGCATGACCTGGGTGAAAGAGAAAGCTGATGGCTGGATCTTTCTAGCTGTGTGAGATAGCTGGCATCTGTTATATGCAGATCTGTTATCTACTTCCATTTGCAGGCTTTCAAACTGCTAGGTTGGCAGGAGCAAGGCCAAGATTGGTGCTCACCCTATTGCGTGACACTTGGATCTTGAACCCGGGCTGTCAGCTTTCCAGCCGACAAGCCCAGCTTCTTAACCATTGAACCGTCGTGCCACTCTTTTCATAAATAGGTTCAATCTCCTTTACTATAAGCCTATTCATTTTTGCCAGAATCCAGCATAGTTTGGAAAGATGTGAAAAAGAATTGCAAACTGAGCTGAAGTCCTGAGTGGGTGAATACTGGTGAAATTTAGCATAGAGTGTATAATCATCAGGGCTCGAACCAGCATTAAAGTCCAATAGTACCGTATTATATGTAGTACCATACCACCCCATTAGTACCATAGAATGTGGGTACTCCAAAAGAAGGTAACCAATATACTGTTCTAACTTCATGCATGGGACATAATTAACAATGAGCCTGTACCCAAAGGGAGAAGTAGAACCATGGTAATTTGTTTTAGGGACCTCAAAGAGGTAGAGATGAAGATGCCCAAACCACTTTTCACCACCACCACCCTGGCTCTCTAACTGGAGTTGCTTCTGCTTTGCATGAGTAGTAACCATTGAGCAAGAGATCATCAACTTTCCATGTTTCTTGCACCAAGATTATATCTTTGTTGTGCAGGGGGTTGAAGAAATTGGTGCCTCTGTTGCAGGACCAGCCAGCTAGATTCCATATTAGAATTTTCAAAATGTTTGCCTTGTACTGGCCTCCATGCTCTTATGCTTTCCGTACTGTGTGCCCTAATTTGTCTGCATCCACTTTATGGTCCTGGTGAGGCATAGCTTGCTTATTTTTTTGATTAATTTCTATAGCTGTCCATTAGCTTATGCAGATTCAGACTTGAAGTTTTCAGAAGCCAGTTTTAAAACTGGACAACTAGAGAAGTTTTGAATTTTGGGGATTCTGCTCATTTCAGAGGGCTATTAGAACTTGAATTAGGAATGGAAAAGTCCTGCACATCAAGAACGGCATTGGATTTTGAGGGTCTGCATTCTTCATGACAGCTGTGAGGATGTAGGAAGGTTGAAGGCAGCACAATTTGTTTATTTCTTGGTAGGAATTCTTGTTCTGGTTAGTTAGCAAAACTATTTATTAGTGGCTTGGTTGTTTTACAAGTTGCACTAAAGTTTCTCTTAGGTCATCTAGCCTTTTAATGATGCCAGCCTGGTGTGAGTTTGACAAGAGCACTAAAAGAGTTAATCAGGCTTCCCTCTAGACTAGAGATTCATTATTGCTGTGGATTGTGCAAGTTGTTTGCTTAGATTTTGTCCCTTGCAGAGACTCTTTTGGTCTGAGTGGGGACTATGATATTTATAAGTTAATATGCCACTAACTCACTGAACTGAGTTAGAACTGGGGTGACTTCCTCAGAGTGAAAAACATGAAGGGGGGGAGTTTAAAAAGTGCTCAGAAAGGATTTTATTTTAAAGAGCAGACTGGGGACTATAGGCTGCCCAAATGCCAGCAGGATTCAACTGCGACTGCTTGTAGATGGGAAGCATTCTACCTTGTGTATGTTCATCAGTTGTCCTTCACAGCATAACTGGCTTAAGGACTGGATGGACTTAGGACTTAGATCCCCATTTGCCTCTGTTTATTCTGTTATTTAGTATTTGCAGTTATCTTACTGGCTTGTGGAGACATTTACCTTTTATAAGCTTTTTGGCCTCCTTGCATTTCTCCATAAGATTGGTTGATCTTTTTTCTTCCGTCATTTCCCCATATTAGGCTGTGTTCAGGGGCAAGGTCTTCCTTTCCACTGCCAGCTATTTGTAGGGCACAATTGAGGCTCAGAATGTTTTGGCAGCGTGGGAAATTATTTCAATCAGAATAGATCTGGAAAGGATCTTGGAGGTCTTCTAGTCCAATCCCCTTCTCAAGCAGGAGACCTTATACCATTTCAATCAATTGGCTGTCCAATCTTTTCTTAAAAACCTCCAGTGATGGAGCACCCACAACGTCTGAAGGCAAACTGTTCCACTGATCAATTGTCCTCACTGTTAGGAAGTTTCTTCTTAGTTCTAGGTTGTTTCTCTCCTTGGTTAGTTTCTATCCACTGTTGTCTTGTCTTCTGGTGCTTTAGAAAATAAGTTGCCCCCCCCTCTTCTTTGGGGCAGCTTCTCAAATACTGGAATATTACTATCATGTCACTCCTAGTTCTTCTTTTCTCTAGACTGGCCCTACCCAAATGCTGCAACCCTTCTTCATGTTTTTGTCTCCAGACCTTTAATTATCTTTGTTGCTCTTTTTTGCACTTTTTCCAAAATCTCAATCTTTTTTGTAATGTGGTGACCAAAACTGGATGCAGCATTCCAGGTGTGGCCTTACTAAGGCTTACAAAGCGGTACTAATACTTCATGTGATTTTGATTCTATGCCTCCGTTTATACAACCAAGGACTGTATTAGCTTTTTTGGCTGCTGCTACACATTGCTAGCTCATGTTTAAGCGATCGTCCTCTAGGACTGCAAGGTCCCTCCCACAGTTACTGTTTTTGAGCCAGGTTTCGCCTAATCTGTACTTGTACCTTTGATTTGATTGACTGACTCTCAGTAAATTTTGCAGAAGATACTTTAAGGGAATCTACTTTGTTTTTAATTTTAGTCAGCAAGTCAAAGACCAAAAGACTTTTTTTTGCTGTCGGGAGACTGTCTAGTTATAAAATCTAGTGACTTAAGACAATTGTAGATAACTTTTCTCACTGATTACAACAGCACTTAAGGGCAAATAGCCTTCTCTGGATTATGGCAAAGAATTTAAGCGGGGTCATTTAACAATTGATTGTTACATAATTCTGCTTTGATTGGAGGTACATTACTTTTCTGGTAGCAAACAAGATTGCTTTATGTGTTGGTTATCCACTTTGTTTTTTCCACTGACTGAATTATACAACAAACATGGGCACTCAGACTTATGGTACAAGTTGGAAGTAATGAATGAAAGGGAAGAACTAATTACCTACTGGAGCCCTGGAAATAAAAAGCTATACTTGATTTATGACTGGTCAGGGATTTTAACATTAAGTTTTAAACCTGTAGAGTACAGGTAGCTCTTGACTTACAA
>NW_015389059.1:104869-134961 GCF_001527695.2 Protobothrops mucrosquamatus | reverse complement strand
TGTTTTTTCCACTGACTGAATTATACAACAAACATGGGCACTCAGACTTATGGTACAAGTTGGAAGTAATGAATGAAAGGGAAGAACTAATTACCTACTGGAGCCCTGGAAATAAAAAGCTATACTTGATTTATGACTGGTCAGGGATTTTAACATTAAGTTTTAAACCTGTAGAGTACAGGTAGCTCTTGACTTACAATCCATTCTTGAATTTACAACTGTGACACCATCCCCAGGGTCACATGATTGCAGTGCTTGGCAACTGGCTCTCAATTACAATGGTTACAGATCTTGCAGTTATATTATCAGATCTGTGACCTTCCCAGCCAGTGTCCAACAAGCAAATTCAATTGGGGAAGGCAGCTTTGCTTAACGATCACACAATTAATGTAACAACCTTGTGATAAGCTTAAAGACTGTGATTTGCTTAATGACTGTGATAGAAATGGTCATAAAATTGGAACTAGGAAACATGATGACTCACTTAACGACCACATTGCTTGGCAACCAAGTTTCAAATCCCAATTGTGTTTGTAAGTAGAGGACTATTTGTACATCTACGATACAAAAAATCCTGACCAATGAATAAAATGCACCAGAGACCTATGCAGTGTTTTCTCTTGGGAAAACAATCAAGAAATTTCATCGCCTAAGTAATAGAGCATGGGACAAGAATGTCGGAAATAGATCATATGTTGAATATGAATACGAAAGAGAAACTGAATTTCCAAATCAGAAGGAGTCATAGTTTTATTTCATTCTGCATTGATGAAATCCCATGTTGAGTAATGCTCTAATTTGAGGCATTGCCCTTTAACACATAAAGCAGGAACCAGCATCAGACAATAATCGGGGAATAAACAACATTTCCATCAAGAAACAATCAAGGAAGAACCAACTCCCAACCAAGCTATATATAAACAATCAGCAAATTTCACTTTCCCGAGATCTGATGAGGTTATCTAGCTTGGTAACAACACATCTAAAATGTGCCATACTACATGGTATTTTGTCCTAAGGCATAGTTGGGAGCAGAAAAACATAGTGATATAATTTTCCCCACAATTATTCATGACCAGATGGGAGAAGACTAACCAGTAAGTCAGTCCCAAAGTCAAAAGCAAACCAACCCAAATCAAGGTTATGGAGGATAAATGAAAGAACTGTAAAAGTTCCTGGCTTACTACTGCCAGAAAGATATCCTTTTAGACTTGAGTTAGTCTCAAGAGATTTTTTATATAGTTGTGCCTGTAATTACCTCTTTCTTAGATAGAGTTCATTAAGTCTAATTTGGCCAGAAGACCGTCTAGGTACATAGAAATAAAAGATTAAATCAAATTATGTTCATCAAGCCGAGGGCAATTCAGACATGCTCAGTTACTTTTGAGTAGATTTTTGTTTCCAAGTCATTCTCATTTACAAGTAAGATTCTGGTGCCTTTCTGTTTTCTGATATTCAGCCTAAGGAAATCCATAGGGTATCCAAAAAGTCAAAATGTCTGCTCCATGCCTTCTTATGTGCATCTCTCATTAAAGAGCTGCACTTTGATCCCAGCAATCATGCTACCATCTGTATTTTTAAAATATCTTCTACTTATAATAGCTTAACAAGTTTTGCAAGAAGAAATATGCAGTATACACATTTGTATAGGGCATACAAATTTCTTCCCTGTAGCATATCCAACAGTTACAGATGTTCATCTTAGCCTAACATTCATCTTTGATCCATTCTCTTCTCTTAGTTTAATTCTTGAGATAGGGACAATTATTTCTTTGTTTGTGGTTTATAATGCAAGGTAATTCATACTGAAGATAGCAGTATATACTGAAAGATAGCATAAAGCAATGCTATATTTATCTGAAAGAAAGACAAGTCTGAATTTAAGATGATGAACCCCACAGTAAAGTTTAAACAGAAAAAAACCCCACATCCCATTTGCCTTCACTCTCACATCTTGGTCAGTCTAGGTCCGGACAACTATCCAATTGAATGGGTTTATATTTAGGTGTCAGCTGCCACTTCATACTTGCCTTTTGCTATTGCTCAACGCTGGTTGCCATGAACTTTATCTTGACTTCTTTCCCATAGTATCCACCCTCAGGAGCACGTAACTGGATTTTTGGTGACCCTGGGCTCTGGATGCTTTTGATGCTGGTGTAACAAATCTGCCTCATCCACAGATTGATTGTAGATGAGGATATTGCCCTAGCACAGGAGTCTTCAAACTTGGCCCTTTTATGACTTGTGGACTTCCATTCCAAGAATTCCTCAGCCAGGCATGCTGGCTGAGGAATTCTGGGAGTTGAAGTCCACAAGTCATAAAAGGGCCAAGTTTGAAGACCCCTGTCCTAGCATGTGTAGCTGAAACCTGAGTAGGCCTTTCCCTGAAATATGCCTGCCTGGGGTTTGAGTTTTACAGTAGACAAGACCATGGAGGAGGCAACAGTGGCTATTGACATTCACAAGTGGTTGATGGCACTTAGAGACAGGTCTGTGACTCTGAGCTCCTCTGGTTAAGATTGTACCTCTGGAAACAGTTGGGAGTGCTGCTACTATATTGTCTTCTCTGCTGAGCAGCACCATCCTTGCTTGAGCTGCTGGATTCTGTTGATGAGGGAGTCTCTGAGGCTGATGGGGACTTTAACCCGCATCTGATAATATTGCATGAGGGTGGTCAAGAGTTCGTAGCTTCCAAGGCAACAATTGACCTGTCCCATGTTCAGATAATCCTCACCTTACAACAGTTCATTTAGTGACTGTTTGAAGTTACAACAGCACCGGAAAAAGTGACTGATGACCATTTTTCACCGTTATGACGATTGCAGCATCCCCATGGTCATATGCTTAACATTCAGACGCTTGGCAACTGACTCATATTTGGTTGCAGTGTCCCGGGGTCATGTGGTCACTTTTTGCAACCTTCTAACAAGTGCAGTCAATGGCGAAGCCAGATTCACTTAACAACCGTGTTACTAACGTAAAACTGCAGTGATTCACTTAACAACTGTGGCAAGAAATGTTGTAAAATGGGGCAAAACTCACGTAACTGTCTCACTTAGCAACAGAAATTTTGAGATCAATTATGGTCATAAGTCTCTGTAATAAGAGAACTTGATACATACCAGGGATCCTACTACATTAGATCTGTTTTTTTGTCTCAGAAAAGTTGCAGCATGATCTAGTGTTGGAGAAAGGTTGATGGGAGCCACAAAAGAGCATGACTACCTACTTCAGGTACAATTCAAGATGCTGATCATCATGTTTACTCCCTGGTTTTCTGCAGGACGACCCATCTCCAAACATTTCTCCCAGGACCTTCTGGCAGTGTGGTTTCACCTCAAGTCCCTTCAATTAAACATTTCATGGGAACAAGGAAGTATATTTCATGAAAAAGAAGACAGCATTCCCTCAAAGACAGGTATGCACCCACATTCTTAGAGTTTTAAAAGATTTATAAGTTCTAGATTTATCTTCTGTTCCTCGGCCAGTTCGTATGTGTCAGTGGACCCTGTCATTTTTTAATTATTGTGGCTATTTTTGTCAATGTATACTTTCATTAAATTATGCTTTGCTGTTTTTGTAATTCTTTTAATTTATATATTGGATGTTGTAGACCATCCAACCATCTGTCTTTTGGAGCGGGTGGCTATAATAAATCTCATTACAATAATATTCTTGTTGGTATCAATGTTTTAGTACTTAGGTAAATAAATACCAATGGCCTTGCTGATGCCTTCCAAAATTATCATTTCTGCTGTATATCAGTATGTGAATATTTTTCTCCCAAAGGCTTCAGAATCAGGGTGTGTTTTTTTTATCTAGGGCCTAAACCATCATTCCACAGTCAATCAGTAGTCAACATAAATCAGCATCAATTGTGATGTATCCAAGGGGACTGCATGATTAAGGCAGATCGAATGCATCAAATAGCCTTGACTGAATGCATGTATAAAAATAAAGCACATGAGAGTTTGAAGGTGGGGTTAGAGGGGGAGAATGGTGCTAGAAAAATTACAGCTGCTAAAGCAAATACAATCTACAGGACCAGGAAATTATGTATTTTGTTTAGCATATCAATGACCAAGCTCACTGTGATTGTTCAAATGAGTTTATATAATCAAGGCAGCTGCAATGTTATCTTGAAAATTTGGCAACCCTTCACTGTGTTTTGATCTGACAGCAATCACCTGAAGAGCATATGATGTTTATCTGTTAATTATATATTTGTCACATGTCCTCCTTTATATTCTATAATTGTTGAGTTTTTCTCTGTATAACAGATTCCTACAGGGCTAAAAAAAAATGTACACATATTCTCTCTTTGGTCTCCAGAGGGCACTAAGTAGTTTTGAATTGCAGAGCAATAAGGTCTTTGCAGCCTGTGATGGTAACCGTCAGTCAAGGCTGAAGTTGCTTTTTAGTGGTCGCTGCAAGTCACAGATGATTAGGTAGGAGTGTTTTCTCTCCATTGATGAAAGTATAAAATCCAATGCAAGTCTGTGTGTCTGTATGTCTCCTGTTCCTGCTCTATCCTTATTGATGAAAGCTAGAAGATCTGTCTTGACTGAACTGGGGGTCCCAAGACAAAGTAGCAGAATACAAAGCCAATCACATTAAATCAACTAGGGGATTATTTTGAAAGGGACTACTCATTGCCACCTCTATCTCTTTTTTAAAGAGATATCTACTGTTTCCTCAAATTTTGCATTTGCTGTTTTCTCACATTCTACAGGCACAAAGTGAACTAACTTCTTTGGATTGGTGGATTCAGAACTCTGCATCGAATAAGGAATTGTTCTATTCTTTCTTTTTCTTTTTCTTTTACAACTGATCTCATTCAATAAAGATTACAGAAGGATTTCTAGTGGATTTTATCTTTTAAGTGTTTTTTCCCCTCATAAATGCATGTAAACTTGAATCTCTGCTCTTCATAATGAACACAACAGTACCCTGGATTCTGAGGTTTCAGCCTGCCTTGCTTAATGACACTGGAGAAGTCAACAGTTCGGTTTTTGGCAGCAAAGGGGATGGTGACTTCTGTGAGCAAGTCTTCATCAAAGCTGAGGTGTTTTTGATGCTGGGAGTCATCAGCCTTCTTGAGAACGTCCTCGTCATCCTTGCAGTGATCAAGAATGGCAACCTGCATTCACCCATGTACTTTTTTCTCTGTAGCCTGGCTGTGGCAGACATATTAATGGGTATGTCCAATGCCTTGGAAACCGTCATGATTGCCATCCTGAGCAGTGGCTATTTAACCATCGATGACCACTTCGTCCAGAACATGGACAACATTTTTGACTCCATGATCTGTATCTCTTTGATTGCCTCCATCTGCAACCTTTTGATCATAGCAATTGACAGGTACATTACCATTCTCTATGCACTCCGGTACCACAGTATCATGACTGTGAAGAAGGCTCTGACACTCATTGGGGTCATCTGGATCACCTGCATCTTTTGCGGTATCATGTTCATTGCCTATTACGAGAGCAAAACGGTCATTGTTTGCCTCATCACCATGTTCTTTACCATGCTCTTCTTCATGGCCTTGCTTTACATTCATATGTTCCTGTTTGCACGCTTACATGTCAAGCGCATTGCAGCCCTCCCCGTGGACGGGGTCCCCCGCCAACGCACCTGCATGAAAGGGGCTGTCACTATTACTATTCTGTTGGGTGTCTTCATCATCTGCTGGGCACCCTTTTTCCTCCACCTTATCCTCATCATTTCTTGCCCCAACAACCCACACTGCCTTTGCTATACTTCTCACTTCAACACCTACCTGGTTCTTATCATGTGCAACTCTGTCATTGATCCCCTTATATATGCTTTCCGGAGTCTGGAGATGAGAAAGACCTTCAAGGAAATGGCTTGTGGCTGTTGCAGCATGAGCGCAGGGCAGTGCATGTTCTGAACTCAACCCTACGCTCACCTTCATGCCTTCCAGATGATGACTGCTTGGAGTGAACACGGCTGCAGTCTGACCTGTCCAGAAGGTGTAGTATTGGGGAAGGTGAAGACATGAAATGGTTTGTGCCAAAGCAAAAATCCTAAATACCTTTTTCCAATTGCCAGTTGCTAGCAGTGATCCAGGAAAGGATGGAAAACTGGAAGAAAGTGGTTTCTTCTTTCTTCTTTCCTTCTTTTTCAATGTCTCCTACTATTGGTAATGGAAAGAAAAAGAACATCAGACTCAGAAATATTGGGAAGGAACAGAGACATGTTCCCATTGCATTAAAAGGAAGTCCATAATTTTTAGAATATTCAGTAGGACTATTTAGTGTTACACAAGATGTTCAACAGATGCACCACACAACATAGGCTTGGAAAACTGTTCTTAGAGTACTCTGCATAATTATTAAAAAAAAAAAAATAGGTGAGTGTGGGCCTGACACAGAAAACCTGCCGCTCTCTATACAAATGGATTAATTTATGATTGATTGGTTTTATAAAGCTGCTATTCCGAGTGTTAAGACTTGTTATTACCTATGAATAAGCTCTTCGACAGTTAGAAGGACCGCTGCTATTCATTTGGTTTTTGAACCTCACTGAAATCAAGCGTTTTTCTATTTAGGATCGCACTTTAATCATTGTTTTTATTTCACCGGCAAACCGTTGCATTATTATTATTATTATTATTTTAAGCGCCGATCGCCAACATCGTTCTGCCTTATCTAAGCAATTTTTTTCGTTAGAAGCAAGGAAATTGGTAGCAAAACAGTTTCGGAACAAAGTTGGATCTCTTGCGGAGCATCTCAGATTTTGTTCTGATGGGGACGAGACGCGCACGTAGCCCCGCCCTTCCTTCTCTCCGGGTTGTGGATCATGGGGCCGGGTGCTTCATACCTCCCGCCCGAAGCCTGCGGAGGAGAAAGCTCAGAGCTCTGTGTGTGTGTGTGTGTGTTTCGTGCTTCCTCAAGTCCGAGTTTCCCTTACTTTCTGGATTCTCTTCTTTTGAAACGTTCTTTCATAACTTCCGGGGTTTTTTATTGTGTATATTGTGATTTAACAGCAAATGCATTCTAAAAAAAAAAGACTTCTGTGGATGGAACTGGACTATTTGGGACTTTACAGTCCATTCAAGACAAGACACGGGAGTGGATTGCAATCACTTCCTTCTGAGGTGATTTTCTGTTTATTATATAGTTGGGGAAGTCCTGGTGGTCTCTCATCCATTGGAAACCAGGCTGACCCATGGAAAGACAACCTTCTGAGGATCTTGAAATATACCTGCAGAAAAGAGCTTCTAAGAAAGCTTCTAAGAGTCATGGCTGATATCAAATACTATATATAGTGTCAACATTTCCTGATTACTCTATGGATTCAGTTTTGGTGACCGAAGAGAAATTGTTCCCATTCTAAAACTGTGTCTCTCAATATATCTTTAGCAGGACAAAATTATGCCTGTCTGCTCTGTAATGTGTAATCAACCTCACCAAATTTATTGTGACTTTATTTCCAGATGTATTGCCTGAGGATGAGAATTGTTGTCCAGTCCATCTGAGATTACCAGGTTGGGAAAAGCTGATCTGTAGTAATAAATGTACCCGAGGGGGGGGGGTGTTCTGGCTCTGAGACATATAAGTAAAATGAGTTCACAGATCCTATAAAGTGAGTTTTGTTTTGATATGGCCCACCGTGTTATTGTCTTTGGGAACTATGTTTTATGACTTAGCTTGTATAAAGTAAGTTAACAGACTTGTCCAAGAAACACCTGTTAAGAAAACCAGGACCTAAGGATAGCCATCTCCGTATTTGTGGATTTCAACACCTGTAAGGCCTCACCAGCCAAGCCAATGTGGAGAATTGAATCTAAACTTCTGAAGAGCATCCAGATGAATGGCTTTGTATGATTTGTGCACCTGGTTATTATCATCAGTTCTCACCATCTAACAAGACCATCTTTGGAAAAACCAGAACAATCAACTGGAAATAGCTTACATTTGTTTTATAGTTTGCATTAATTTAAACTACTATAATACTTTTCAAACATTTCACCATTTCATTCAACATGCTAAGTCTAAATATGTTTTTTTTTTATTGTTACAGCTTAGCATATTGAATCAATCCAACTGGTTTATTTCAATAAGTGAATTATGGATAATATTGGTAGTCGTACAGATCGTAACTTACAAAGGACTCTAAATTTAATCTGAATATACCTTTGAAGAGAATATTTATATTTCAGGTTTGGACTGTGGAGTCCTTAGTACTCTCTGAGCTTGCTTGTTTTCTTACAGATGGTGCACTGATAATGTTACCTAGTTTGGTAATGAAATGTCTCCAAGAAAACAGTCAAGCTCAGAGAGTACCAGTGAATATGCAGTTTGCAGGGAAGATCACTGATAGTTGTCCAGTGGTCTTTTACAGAAACGTTACTTTAAATGAAATTCTAAAATAGAGTCTCCGTTCTATTTATGTTTTTGGTTTTCTCTGAAAAAAAGCCTGTAAGCAATTACTGTGATGACCAGAATAATTATATGTGATAAAATCTAGGAAAGCATTAGAAAGCATTAGTTCTACAACTAGTATAGCTTGTATCTGCTTACTTTTACTATTCATTTAAGTGAATTTAATTTTCCATTTGTTTTAATTGTTGTTCATAACCCTGAAGGATATGTATGTTCTAGAAAGACTTATGAATTATTTTAGTTGAGAATAGAAATGTGTGGTGTTCGTGCTAATAAGTGTAGATTTGATTGTTTCAAAGGTTCATAAGCTACAATGGCTGAGTTCTAGAGCACTTACTTTGACACAAGGTATTTCAGGTTTAATTGCTGTATCCTTACTTTTGGCTGGAAAAAGCACCCAAGAAAATTCCACATAGGAGAAGAGCAAAGTGTATTTGAGCACCCTATGTCACTTAAAAGTTTCTGTTGTTGTAATTTACTGTTGTTGTGCTTCAAGTTCTTAACTATTTGCCTTTGTCACAACTTTGAATTAATTGCACTTCATGTTCTCTGAAACAGTTCTGCTTAAAAAAGTAGTAATGTCTTAAATAAAATGGGCCTGAAATTACCTGCCGAATGTTCTCTGTTTTATAAGATAGTAATAGCTTGGATTAGCCACTCAAAAGGCTTTCTTGTGTCCTAGGGAGGAAAATACTATAATCATTTAATCCTTCCAGAGTGAACCCAATTACAGCCACATTAGCCCTTAAAATATCTATTTTTGGTTTTGTAAAACCTGTTTGCAATCTTTCCTCAACTATTATTCCATTTGAAAACGGCATAATGGAAATGTTAGATGTCGTGGAGATGGAAGTTTTGTTGCAAAATTCTAAAACATCTTCAAGGCCCAAATGACTTATATACATTAAATATAATCATTAAAATCACTTTTTAATATCAGCTAATGGGATCAGAGGGGAGGAAAAGGAACATAGAAACATAGAAAACTGACAGCAGAAAAAGAGGACTGTTGGGCAGACTGCAGACAAAACGGGAGCTTAATGGTTCCTTTCTTTTGTCAATGATGCAAAAAAACCTACTCATATGCACCCCCCGGAACTGTTCTTCAGATTCTAGACAAGCTTCTAGGTTTGAAACCACCATGTCGAAAAAAATCTTTCTGTTTTTACTGATACTGACAAAAGCCCAATCAGCACATAAGGCTTGTGGGCTTTAAATATTAGTGTTTCTCCTCAGCAAAATAGTGCCTGGGGAGGAACTGGACACTTGGAAAGAAAGAACTACTAGACGTGATACAATATTTATCACTTATTTCTATGCATATAATAGTCCTTGATTAACAATGGCAATTGGGACTGGAATTTCCATCACTAAGTGATGCCATCGTAAAGTGTGGCCATGCTGCTTAGTGGTGCCAGATCCAGCACTTCTGTTTGCTGTTGTTAAGAAGATCCCACAGTATGGTTGCCATTTGCAATTTCTTTCCTGCTTCCTCACTGATTTTGCTCATCAGAAGCTTGCAGCAATGGTTGCAAATGGTGATCACATGACTGCAGGACATTGCGACATCAAGATTGGAATTGCAAGCTGATTGCCAAATCAAGATCATGTAACCAGAGGGATGCTGGGATGGCTCCAACTACAGGTAGTCCTCAACTTATAACAGTTCACATAGTGACAGTTCAAAGTTACAACATCACTGAAAAAAGTGACTTATGACCGTTTTTCACACTTACGACTGTTGCGGCATCCCCATGGTCACATAAACAAAATTCAGATGCTTAACGACTGACTCATATTTATGACGGTTGCAATGTCCCAGGGTCATGGGATCACCTTTTGCAACCTACTGACAAGCAAAGTCAGTGGGGAAGCCAGATATATTTAACAACTGTGCTACTAACATAAGAATTGCACTGATTCACTTAACAACCGTAACAAGAAAGGTCATAAAATGGGGGAATCAATTAACTGTCTCACTTAACAATAGAAATTTTGAGTTCAGTTGTCGTAAGTCAAGGACTAGGTGTAACAGGACTGGTCATAAGTGGCAACAGTCGCTGAATGAGTGGTCATTCAATAGGGATGCCTGGATTCTATTCAGCTGCTATTCCTAATGTTCCTTAGCAAACAGGCTTTTATAATCCCAGGTTGTAGGAAAATATTGCAGCTAATAGAATCCTATTTTTCCCTGAAAATCCCTCCATCCTTCACTCACCAGTACATTCGGGGGAGGGGGAGAGATAAGCCTTCATTTTATTCTTCTCCACTGAGGGTTATAAAATTCTGCAAAGAGTATAGAACATTTAGAGAGTGCACATTGTTTTGCTCCATTTCTTATAAGAGTAGAAGTCCCCTAAAACAAAAGTGAGAATTCAAGATAGAAGCATATGCTTCAGTAATAAAGATTTTTGGGATTCCATCAACAATGGATCCATCTTAGACAAAATGTAATTGGCTGTTTATATAAGATAAAACAATGGCTAATGAAAGAGAAAGAAAAAAATGAGGGAGGGAAATCTTAGCCCTTTCCATTGCTAGCAATCCCAAAGAGTGTGCCACTGTGCTTTATCTGCAGAACCATGGAGATTTATCATGGAGAAATTCAAATAAAATTTAATCTTTCTCAGGTCACTGGATATTGTGCTTACCATGTCCCTCATACGTTTGGGGATATTTCACTACCCATTCACATAAGAGAGCTAAAAATGTGCTTATGTCAGGTGCAAGAAGCAGAGTTTACGCTTCAACATTTAATTCTAGCAAAATTTAACTTTCCCAACATATTTTAAATAAGCTGACATTATCATACAACCTCTAAGGGAGATGTATGAAATAAGAAGTATGAAATATAAATAAATAAACCCAGAGAACATCCAATACTACCATTCTTGTATCCTTCCTCAAGGCAATAATCTTCTACCACATTGGAATACTGCATCTATTTTCGGTTGCCACGATATAAAAAAGATGTTAATACTCTAGAAAGAGTGCCGAGAAGAGCAACAAAATTTATTAGGGAACCAGAGGCTAAACCTACAAAGAATGGTTGCAGGAATTGGATCTGTCTAGTTTAATGAAAAAAAGACTAGGGGTGACATGATAATAATATTCTAATATCTAAGGGCTACAACAAAGATGATTAGGGGACTGGAGGCTAAAATATATAAGGAACGGTTGCTGGAATTGGGTATGTCTAGTTTAATGAAGAGAAGGACTAGGGGAGACATGATAGCAGTCTTCCAATATCTCAGGGATTGCCACAAAGAAGAGGGAGTCAGACTATTCTCCAAAGCATCAAAAGGCAGGACAAGAAGCAATGGATGGAAACTAACCAAAGGAAGAAGCAAGCTGAACTAAGAAGAAATTTCCTGGCAGTTAGAACAATTAACCAATGGAACAACCTGCCTCCAGAAGCTGTGAATGCTCCAACACTGGAAGTTTTAAAGAAGAGATTGGACAGCCATTGTCTGAAATGGTATACCGTTTCCTGCCTGAGCAGGGGTTGGACTAGAAAACCTCCAAGGTCCCTTCCAACTCTGTTAATCTGTTATTCTACAGTATTCCTATTCTGTTACAAGCAACACATAAAAATGTTCCAGATACACACCTAACCTAGTACCTAATGAATTAACCCAGTCTTTCTGAAACTTGGCAGCTTTAAGTTGTGTGGACTTCAACTCCCACAATTCCCCAGTGTTGACTGAGGAATTGTGGGAGGTGAAATCCACATAGCATAAACATGCCAAGGTTGAGAAACATCGACTTTACCTATTTCCTAACTTTGCACAACATATTGAAACATTGACAAACCAATAAG
This sequence comes from Protobothrops mucrosquamatus, assembly GCF_001527695.2. NCBI lineage: Eukaryota > Metazoa > Chordata > Lepidosauria > Squamata > Viperidae > Protobothrops > Protobothrops mucrosquamatus. The sequence goes on along the minus strand of NW_015389059.1, from coordinate 122,730 downwards.
GCTGGGTTAGTCCAAGATGCTGAATCCCAAAACACTGTTTTGCAATAAGGTCAACATGGCTGGAATTCTCTCTAAGTACCTGAAAACTGCAAGAGGAATTACCTACCTTCTTCTATAGCAAGTTAATTAAGGCTTTGGAGACTTTGAAACATGTCTTCCCAGATGTTTTGTTATCTGAGCTATGTTGCTAATTATGGGATAATCTGCCTATTGATTTGCCCACTAACACATCAATATTTATGTCTACTGTCCCTTCCATTTCTTTCCTAGCTTTTCCCACATCTCTCACATCATGTTATGAGTAAGAAGAAATTGGATAGTCATTTGTCTGAAATAGTATAGGTCTCTTGCTTGAGCAGGAGGTTGGACTAGAAGACCTCCAAGGTCCCGTCAAACTCTGTTATTCTTTAGGTTGTAAAAAACCGGAAGAGACATAGAAGTAATTGCTGGTGAACAAATGTTGAATAGTTGCTGGTTCAGATATTGACCCCAAAGATCATTCACTCTATGGTTGACAGTTTCCTAGACCCTTAAATGTTCTTGTAATGTCTTGGTATCTGTAGGAAATAGACTAGATAGAAGACCCATATCAGTCTCATGTTAATTTAAAGTAGATTCAGAAAGATTGGGATGTTAAAACACTGCTCAACACAATGTACCCCCAGTGCATGAATTTTAAAGGTATAAGAGAAACAGTCAATTAATATTCACCTCATTCCTGTTGAATTTAAAGTATGGCATGAATATTAATGCTTGTTTAAATGAAACTTATATTTTGAACACTAGGACAGGCACCCCAATCCAACTCAGAATTAGTTCATTTAATGCATTTTGTGTTTCCTCTTCATTAGCTAGAAGCTGCAAAGAATTCTTCTAACCGTTTTATCCATTTTTTCTTTTCTCACCAACAAGCAACTTCTCGCTGTTGATGTGTTATTTGTAGCATTGTAGAACACTTCAGCATGGGGTCTTGGTACACTTCAAAATCAGCTATGGATCTCTGTTGTCCCATGCTATCACCAGTATTCAGCTGCTGAGTATACTGTATGTGTTTCCTATTGTTATCTTTTCTGCAATGCAGAAAAGCTGATCTTACGATTGGAAATGCTGACCTTTTCTGTAGAATTCAGGGATGGGCCATTTTCCTTCTGATTGAAATTCTGGCTTTATCTTAACTTTTGATTCTCATACCAACAAATTTGAACAGATCTCCCCAACAGCAAAAGCATGGGTAAAAGACAGGGGTGAGGACAAATGATCAAATCTACAGGAATGGATATACTGTAGGTCAGGGTAGAAGCAGTATTTCTCAACCTTGGACACTTTCAATTGTGTGAACTTAAATTCCCAGAATACTCTAGCCAGCCGTGGTTGGTAGGACAATTATTATTATTTATTAAATTTGTTTGCCTCCTATCTCACCACAATTATAGTTCCCATACCTCACTTGGCCAGGGTGTAGCAGAGCAAATCAATCTATGCATGCATATGGATAATCATGGGTCTGATTTGGCACGTGATATTCTAGTTGGAGCAATGTCAACGTGATCTGGTGGGGAATTTAACATTATCTTCCCTGTTATGGTCAGATCACACCCCAGTGGCACTGAGAGTCTCTTATGCCTCCCCCTTCCACAGGGAGGATGGACCCATTCAATCGATCCACCCCCAAAGACTGATGATCCCGAATGGATTCCAGAGGGAACTGGGGGATGTCCCAGAAGTCTTGGTAATAGCCTGGAATCACAGGCGGCTGAGGCTCTGGGCAGGATCGCACCCATGCAGTCTCTCTTGACCCATTGCTGGTTCAGGGAAGAGCTCCAGACTCTGAAAAGGATTAAGAGATTCCTAGAGCTCCACTGGAGAAAAACGAAGGATGACTCTGAATAGACATGACTTAGAGCCACTATTAAGGCCTACCTTATGGTGATAAGAGCAGCAAAACAAGGTTATTTCTCCACTCTTATTGCAGCTGCAGAGTGTTGCCTGCTGGCCCCATCCTGAATCTCTCCGTCCCTCTTGGGCTGCAAGGGGGACTCGGATAATCATCTTCAGAACCATGCAGAGGAATTTGTTGACCACCTGTCGGATAAAATCACTCAAATTCATTCCCAGTTGGATTCCAAGCATGGTACAGGTCTTTGTGAGATGCCTGGGGATGCCTTATTCAATGATCTAGGAAAGGTTTGTTCCTGTTGGCCCTAAGGAAGTGGACAGGGATAGAGGTCGTAGCCTCATGACAAGATGGGTGGCAAATAAATTTAACAAATACATAAATAATACCGAAGCCATGATAATTTATGACTTTTGTTATTTGCTTTCTATTTTTCAAAGATTGTTCCATTTTTCAAAGATTGTCAGAAAGAAATGTCACCATTTCTGTATATTTCGGCGGGGGGGGCTCCTAAAAGGGGTCCTGGGGAATGCTTATTGCAAATGGTTTTTAGATTTACATGGAAACAAAATCTTCTTACAGTATAATGGTTCTATATTCATAGTGACTAGTATTATGAAATATGACATGTTGAAAATAAGACTCAAACAAACAATGGAAAATTTATTAAGATAAGCTACCACAAAATCATAACATCACAGAATAATATAGCCTGACATTTCAGTATAAATGGGTTTTGTGAAAATGGGTTCATTGCTATATTATTTTACTAGGATCATAATTATTTGACTAGCAGATAGAACAGGTTTGTTGTATTGGTAGCATTTATCCTGCTAAGAAACAAACATTATTGTTTAGAATTCTTGGTTATCTAAAGAAATATAGCAAAATTGATACAGAAAGATGTTTCAACATCATGTTTTAAAACTTTGAAATAACCTTTAGGCAATTGTTGTATTGTTTACCACCTGGTATTTGTAACTGATATTCCTTGTATAACCTCAAAAATAATAATCAGTAATCAGCAATGATAATCCTTGTATAACCACAATAACTAAAAAAAACACCTCAAAGCAATTTTACTATTATGACTGTTCTTAATATAATGAATTTGTGGCTGTGATGTACCTATTGTCATAAAGCCAAAAAGGTTTTGGGGGAAGGAACATGTTACAGGGATTAAAAAACCAGAAGTAAGAGATGGAACAGAAAGACCAAAAGGTGACCCTAAGAAAAGCAAGGTTACTGACATGCAGAAAACCATGTTTGACCCAGCAATCTAATGGTCAACAAAAGGACGATTTGAAGGACACATGATGGATAAAAAGACTAGCAAAGGATAAAAGGAAGGCTAGATCAATATTTGCTTGGAATTCCATAATCCATATTTGCAATTGTCATCAACAGAGCATCCCGGAGATCTACATGCATCAGTTGGCCAAAACAACTGAACATGAATTTATATACATGTATGCAAGTGTGAGAACATAACACTAAAGCAATAGTAATTAAAATAGTTTATGACTGTAGGTTGAGAGGGACTCTGTGGACTGTTTATTTCCTTGAGCTTTTCACTGCTGCATAAGATCCCAAAGTTCAAATCTGTAACATCACTTCCATGTATCCTTTTATCTGTTTAGACCAGGGGTGTCAAACTCGCAATGTCACGTGATGTGCCGTGAGGTATCGCAACTTTTTCCCCATTGCCAGAGCTGGGGTGGACACGGTTTTGGCATGACGCATCCGGCCCGCAGGCCGGCAGTTTGACGCCCCTGGTTTAGACTGTAATTATTATAAATGCTCTCAGTGTATTCAATCACATTCTAATTTGGAATCAGAATTCTAATTTTATAGCCACTTTGGGAGAAAGGTAATAATGCAAGTTGGGTATTATAAAATGTGCTGAATAACATAGGCTACAAGATCTGAATTGCAAAAATCCAGATAACCACCAGATGACAGCAAAAACTAGTTTTTCTTTTATCACTTTATGAAATTTACTAATAATCTGGAGATTTGTTTCTTAGATTTGGTAGCTCTAACATAGGAAAATGACAGCTTTAGCTCCATGAGGTCTCTGTTTTATGTTTAAAAGGCTACAGTCTATTTCTATGGGGAAAACTCCCTTCTAAAATAATCCGTCCAAAAACAATTATTTTGCAAAGTTATTCATATATCACTATAGCCTTTGACCATCTTCTGGTGTGTTATACCACACTTAACCAAGTTATCCCTTTTATTAACCAAGCCAAAGCTACCCACCATTAATGGTTACCTGTCAACAGCTTTCAGAGGGAAGAAGCATTGGATAAGAGAAGAATTAAAAGGTATGTACTGTATTTCATTCAAACAACAAAGCAGATAAAAAGATAAGCAGGAAAAGGAACATCTTGTGAAAAATCAGAACAGAGCTGGAACTGCTTTAAAATGCTTCCCTTACCCAACCACCCTCCAGTGATCTCTCTTGAGTGCAACCATTAGAACCATCTTGTAAATTTGCCATACAGCAGTTGTAGTAATCCAGTGTAAATGACTCCTTATTTGAACAGGATGGTGGCTTGGAAAATGCTTCTTGTTCCTGGCAGTAGACACTCAGCAATCACTCGTCCTCTCTTTTGATTGGCAGTTCCTCAATTTTAGCACTTGCTATCAAACTGAATAGCATGCCTTTAAATACTGTAAGTTATTCTACAGACAATAGCTCTTGCCTGGTGGCAAGATCTCAGTGAAATAGCACTTAGTTTAAACTCTATGCATATACTGTATTTCACGGGCTCAATATACTAGAGGTGTTTTTAAGGACTGAGATTAGATAGATAGATAGATAGATAGATAGATAGATAGATAGATAGATAGATAGATAGATAGATAGATAGATAGATAGATAGATAGATAGATAGATAGATAGATAGATAGATAGATAGATAGATAGGGAGGGAGGGAGGGAGGGAGAGAGAGAGAGAGAGAGAGAGAGACTTATATATTGAAGCTTTCACTGCTATCTCTCATTGTTCATATGCTAATTGTGTTTTTAATGAAAGCCAAATAAACACTTTCTGATGTAAAATGAGAAAACACTTGCGTTCCAGAACAAAGCAAGATTTCAAATACAGTATATCTTCTTTAAAGAAAATGAGCAGTTGATCAGATTGTACAGTTTTGGACTATACAGTTGTGACTGGCAGGTGTTTGGTCTACCCAACCTGATAGACTAAAAAATATTTCATACTTTTGTTTCATGTATTTGGTCCTAAAATGTATGTTTTAATCATTGGGGGGGGGGCAATTTTATTCCAATATAATTGTCTTTGTATTTACAAGTTTGTCAGAAATAACCACTAAAGTTTGTTTCCACTGTGGAGTAACTGCACTGAGCCTATATGTATTCTTTTCCCTCCATTCAACAACTACCATAGTTAAGTTGCTAAAACCCAGACAACCATTAAATAGCAAAGAGATACAGAAAAGGTTTACTTTTCTTTGACATCTAGTAGTTAAGGTAGATCTACTCCAGTTTCTAAGTATGGTTATCTGAAAGCAGCATGACGGTGCTGGCAACCCCCATGCCATCAATAATTTTATGCCTACAAAGCCAGACAGCAACAGATAGCAAATGTGGCTTGCTTAGTGAGAAGGTGCCACAAGACTGACTACAAGCAAAGGCATGACAGAATAGCAACTTTGGGAAATCTGCAAGAAATACCACTTGCCTGCAAGCAAGAACTGGCAGGACCACAAAATGGACAAAGTAAATAGAAAATGAAAAATCTAAAGCTCTCTGGGACTTTAGAATTCAAACAGACAAGCATTTCAAACTGACATAACACCTCAAACTTAATAATTGTTGATAATAAAGACAAAAAAAGTCTGGATACTGGACATGGCAATATCTGGAGACAACAGAAAAGAAGAAAAAGAACTGGAGAAAATCACAAAATACAAAGACCTGCAAATAAAAGTAGAACAACTGAGGCAAAAGAAAGCAAAGATAGTACGAACAGTAATAGGGGGCTTGGATGCAACCACGAAACATCTGCAGTGCTACATGGATACCAGTAGCATTAATAAAACTGCAAAAGGCAGCTTTACTTGGAACAGCTTACATCCTGTGACAGTACCTTGAACAACATCAAACAACATCTGTCTATCCTGGCTCCTCAGGAAGGACTCCGTAGGTGGATAAAAATGCCAAATCCAATCTAAACATCTTCCTGACTATGTGACAAACCATAATAATTATTGCACTTGCATTAGTGATATACTGTTTGATTTAACAGACATTTGGAAATAGAGGATACCCTTCCTCCCAAAGTGTCCATTAGATGGAAGTTTCAGTTTCTGATTTAGTGGTGTGGGCAAAAAAATGTGGAAGGTGGTATTCTAGAAGAGGGTAGAATTTCAGCCTGTAGGTTTCATAGATGAATCGACAATTGTGCAACATCTTGCCACATGTATGACGAGAAGTGGAAGAGTAAAAAGAAAATGACACTGCCCATAATTAGTTGGCTTTTATATGGCGTTTGTTTCCCAGATGATGACAAATAAGCATTACTGCAATTTCAGAACCAAAGAGAAATCTGTTTTATGCACAACTTATGGTATAATGTTGCTAATGGCTTCTGCAAACGAGGCAAGGCAGCTGCAAATTTACTCACTTCACATGTATTGCAGATCCTTTTTAAATATAATTGCAGTCCTTGTTAGAACTGCTCAGTACCAGCTGCCATTTGATGGTTACTTGCCTGTATAAAATTTGTACTGGTTTACATGACAGTTATCAAATCTTTCAGATGAGAGCCTCCAGCTGTCAACCCAACTTGCTCCTTTATTAAATGGGATTTTATTTTTATAAGAAGAGTTTTAGATAGCATGAGTTAAAGTTGCATGGGACTCAGCTAGATCACTTAACCCCCTGCTTTAGGAAATCCAGAGCTAACACTGGAGCTATATCCATCTTAAAAGCCTCCAGCAAGCAGAACCTGCCCCAGATGAAAGGACCATTCACATCATTGCTTTGTCAGTGATGAATTCTATTCTCATCCCATTGTAGGCATTTTCCTGCAAAATACCGTCTAGTGCAAAATTATCACTTTGCAAAATCAAGATAGGGCAGTATCTGATTTTCCATGTAACCTTCTATCAGATTTGTTTTCATCTATGGAACTGTCTGTATGGCCCCAGTCTGTAAACATTTCAGAAATGTTTACAGAGTTGCTTATCTCAGGTTAAGCCTGCTGGATGGTGTGAGGAATTAATGTACATGTGTGTAGAATTTCTGTAGTAAAAAATATCCATGAAGGTCATTTGAGTGATGCCTATGCTTGCTCTCCCTCTGGGGAAAACTCCATGGGATGAAATGTAGAGGGGAAAGTGGATGGACTTTCTTTCCTCACAGCCAATGGACTTTTTTTTTCTTCATGTAGTGCTCTTGGGTTATTCCCATATTTGCTGGAATGCTAAAGTGGCCGTTGTTCTCTTAAAAACAGAATTTTACTTTCTTCTTTTTTTTCTACTGCCTTTGAAAAATGGTGTACACTAGACTAGAAATGTGTAATCTAGACTGGGAATTTCAAAACAAACAACATCTTGGAAGAAAATAATGGAAAACCAAGTCCATTTTGTGGCTAAGAAAACTGCATGGACATTTCCACCTATTTACCAGGCAATGAGATTGACTCAGCAGTCTTTGTCTTAGCTCAGGGGTAGGCAACCTTGGCTCTTTTATGACTCGTGGACTTCAACTCCCAGAATTCCTGAGCCAGAAGTGGATTGCCATTGCTTTTTTCTTATGACTGAGAGAGAGTGACTAGTCCAAAATCATCCAGCTGGCTTTATGCCTAAGGTGGGACTAGAACTCACAATTTCTTGGTTTCTAGCCTGATGCCTTAGCCCAGGGGTAGGCAACCTTGGCTCTTTTATGACTCGTGGAAATTCAACTCCCAGAATTCCTGAGCTGGATCAGGAATTCTGGGAGTTGAAGTCCACGAGTCATAAAAGAGCCAAGGTTGCCTACCCCTGTCTTAGCTATACAGAAAGGGTTTCAGAGGCAGAACAAGATGAAATGACTGAAACCAAAATTGCCCAGCTCTGGGGATCAGTGGCTCTACTACAAACAAAGAAGCAGGTTAAAAAACTGTGTTGGCTAAGGCCAAACCAGATTTGACATAGTGAAATGGAAATGTAATTTAAGTTAAGTCAAATTAATATGAAAAGCATGGGAGGTAATCATAGTTCCATCACATTAAAAATTCAGTGATAATTTTGAGAGAGGCTGGAAAGATTACATCCAGTACTTCAGGAGGTACAAATTGTTAAATTGTTCGTTTCTGGAACCATTCTTATAAAAGGTATTAATGGCTCTGAGGAGGGGGGAAACCCAAGGTTTGTAGAAGTCAAAATACATTTAGGAGAATACCACCATCATCACTATCCCTCACATCTCAAGAGAGATTGTAAGCACTGAATAGTTTAATGCAGGTTGAATATGCTCATTCTGAAGAAATGCTGGAGAACCAGTTTACTGTAATGGCTAAGGCAGGGTAGGCAACCTTGGCTCTTTTATGACTCGTGAACTTCAACTCCCAGAATTCCTGATCCAGCTCAGGAATTCTGGGAGTTGAAGTCCACGAGTCATAAAAGAGCCAAGGTTGCCTACCCCTGGGCTAAGGCATTAGGCTAGAAACCAAGAAATTGTGAGTTCTAGTCCCACCTTAGGCACAAAGCCAGCTGGATGATTTTGGACTAGTCACTCTCTCTCAGTCATAGGAAAAAAGCAATGGCAAACCACTTCTGAAAATCTTGTCAAGAAAACTGCAGGGATTCATTCAGGTAGTCTCTGAGATTCAGATACAATTGAATGGAATTTTAAAAAAGGAATGACAGTTGACAGCTGGGATGGGGCGGGGCAAAGGGAATGAAGTTCCCTGAAGTATGTAAGCACTTCTGGATAGGATCCACTGTAATTTTTTTGGAAGATCTGACTTATGGAGAAGAATCTTGGTAAATTGCTGAAAACAAAGGAGGCAGAAGAATATGAGGAAAGATATCTCAGTCTACAAAAATACAAACAATTATCTTAAATAAAAGTTTTATTTTGGTTGATCAACTCACTTTTCTGCTTCCACTTTGCTATGGAATTAATTCTCATGGTCAAAAAGGAGGAGGAGGAGGAGGAGGAGGAGGAGGAGGAGGAGGTGGTGGTGGTGGTGGTGCAGCTGGTAGAAAGGAACCAATTGAGAAAGCCATATGGAGGAGAATAAATGAACATAGTAAAGATACTCTACAATGTTTCGCTCCTGGTTTCTTCATTTAGCTTTTTTAATTCTTTATTCTTTATCTTGTTTTTCTGTGTATCTCCTTGAATGCAATAGTAAGAAGCTTCATCCCCCACTCCCCCCCCAAAAAAACCCCACAAATCTGCCTGCATTCATAAGTGGATAATCAACTGCAATTTAGCACTTTAAAGTCATCTCAAAATGGCTTTTGGTCAACAAGACTAATTGGAAATTTACCAGCAGATGTTATGCTGGATAGTCCTGGGTTAAGTGGGAAGAAAGGGGGGTTATTTATATGCCATTTTCTGTTTTTGTGCTTGGTTTCATAAGCAGTTTCATGCATTATCAACATACAGCATAGTGCCCTTTGCCCAAGTAGGCAAGGAAAATACCTGCACTATATGTGCACTACAGTGCAAAATAATTCTCTTTGGTTGGTGACAGTTCCTTCCTGATTCAGCCACCAATAAGATGACATTATTATATAGGTTTTAAAGATGGAATCTGCAACAAACTGACTTGGCCAGACATTTCTGACTGGTCAGAAACAAGAGGAGAAAGATGATTCCGTAAGTCTCTAAGTGGAAAACCATGCATCAACCTCTCAGACTGTGTTAAGAATATATGAATAAATCTGCTGTTGTGTCAAAGGCCACCTTAGCCCAGAATTTTGTTTCTGATCGTGGTGAACCAGATATCTCTGAGCATTTGCAAGCAGGAGATGGAAATTTACTGCTCTGCTGCCATCTCCACCCCGGGTCACCCCAACGATGCCCTTGACGTGATGGCCCGTTGCCTGGAGGCCGTACGGGTCTGGATGGGAAGGAACAGACTCAGACTCAACCCTTCCAAGACCGAGTGGCTGTGGCTGCCGGCGCCCCGGCATAGTCAGTTGGTGCCATCGCTGTCTATAGGGGGCGAATTCTTGGCCCCCTCAGAGAGGNGGAATTTCAAAACAAACAACATCTTGGAAGAAAATAATGGAAAACCAAGTCCATTTTGTGGCTAAGAAAACTGCATGGACATTTCCACCTATTTACCAGGCAATGAGATTGACTCAGCAGTCTTTGTCTTAGCTCAGGGGTAGGCAACCTTGGCTCTTTTATGACTCGTGGACTTCAACTCCCAGAATTCCTGAGCCAGCCATGCTGGCTCAGGAATTCTGGGAGCTGAAGTCCACGAGTCATAAAAGAGCCAAGGTTGCCTACCCCTGTCTTAGCTATACAGAAAGGGTTTCAGAGGCAGAACAAGATGAAATGACTGAAACCAAAATTGCCCAGCTCTGGGGATCAGTGGCTCTACTAGAAACAAAGAAGCAGGTTAAAAAAAACTGTGTTGGCTAAGGCCAAACCAGATTTGACATAGTGAAATGGAAATGTAATTTAAGTTAAGTCAAATTAATATGAAAAGCATGGGAGGTAATCATAGTTCCATCACATTAAAAATTCAGTGGTAATTTTGAGAGAGGCTGGAAAGATTACATCCAATACTTCAGGAGGTACAAATTGTTAAATTGTTCGTTTCTGGAACCATTCTTATAAAAGGTATTAGTGGCTCTGAGGAGGGGGGAAACCCAAGGTTTGTAGAAGTCAAAATACATTTAGGAGAATACCACCATCATCACTATCCCTCACATCTCAAGAGAGATTGTAAGCACTGAATAGTTTAATGCAGGTTGAATATGCTCATTCTGAAGAAATGCTGGAGAACCAGTTTACTGTAATGGCTAAGGCAGGGTAGGCAACCTTGGCTCTTTTATGACTCGTGGACTTCAACTCCCAGAATTCCTGATCCAGCTCAGGAATTCTGGGAGTTGAATTTCCACAAGTCATAAAAGAGCCAAGGTTGCCTACCCCTGGGCTAAGGCATCAGGCTAGAAACCAAGAAATTGTGAGTTCTAGTCCCACCTTAGGCACAAAGCCAGCTGGATGATTTTGGACTAGTCACTCTCTCTCAGTCATAGGAAAAAAGCAATGGCAAACCACTTCTGAAAATCTTGTCAAGAAAACTGCAGGGATTTATTCAGGTAGTCCCTGAGATTCAGATACAATTGAATGGAATTTTAAAAAAGGAATGACAGTTGACAGCTGGGATGGGGCGGGGCAAAGGGAATGAAGTTCCCTGAAGTATGTAAGCACTTCTGGATAGGATCCACTGTAATTTTTTTGGAAGATCTGACTTATGGAGAAGAATCTTGGTAAATTGCTGAAAACAAAGGAGGCAGAAGAATATAAAAATACAAACAATTATCTTAAATAAAAGTTTTATTTTGGTTGATCAACTCACTTTTCTGCTTCCACTTTGCTATGGAATTAATTCTCATGGTCAAAAAGGAGGAGGAGGAGGAGGAGGAGGTGGTGGTGGTGGTGGTGCAGCTGGTAGAAAGGAACCAATTGAGAAAGCCGTATGGAGGAGAATAAATGAACATAGTAAAGATACTCTACAATGTTTCGCTCCTGGTTTCTTCATTTAGCTTTTTTAATTCTTTATTCTTTATCTTGTTTTTCTGTGTATCTCCTTGAATGCAATAGTAAGAAGCTTCATCCCCCACTCCCCCCCCCAAAAAAACCCCCACAAATCTGCCTGCATTCATAAGTGGATAATCAACTGCAATTTAGCACTTTAAAGTCATCTCAAAATGGCTTTTGGTCAACAAGACTAATTGGAAATTTACCAGCAGATGTTATGCTGGATAGTCCTGGGTTAAGTGGGAAGAAAGGGGGGTTATTTATATGCCATTTTCTGTTTTTGTGCTTGGTTTCATAAGCAGTTTCATGCATTATCAACATACAGCATAGTGCCCTTTGCCCAAGTAGGCAAGGAAAATACCTGCACTATATGTGCTACAGTGCAAAATAATTCTCTTTGGTTGGTGACAGTTCCTTCCTGATTCAGCCACCAATAAGATGACATTATTGTATAGGTTTTAAAGATGGAATCTGCAACAAACTGACTTGGCCAGACATTTCTGACTGGGCAGAAACAAGAGGAGAAAGATGATTCCATAAGTCTCTAAGTGGAAAACCATGCATCAACCTCTCAGACTGTGTTAAGAATATATGAATAAATCTGCTGTTGTGTCAAAGGCCACCTTAGCCCAGAATTTTGTTTCTGATCGTGGTGAACCAAATATCTCTGAGCATTTGCAAGCAGGAGATGGAAATTTACTGCTCTGCTGCCATTGTTTCCCAAGCAAGAAGGGCTTTTCTGATTTTTCAGAGTGATAATTTCTATAAATCTATTCTAGACTAGCAGAGCACAAAACTGAAACCAACTAGCAGTCAGTAGACATGATGTAAACTCCTTAATCTCATAACACATAGACTCAATCAAAGTTTCAACTGGGAAACTGTGAGCAGCCTCTAATCCAAGTTAAGAACAAAAATACTAGGGAGCTTTGCACTTAGACAAATCAGCCATCAACACACACACAGAGGTAAACAACATTTACATACCATTCAAAAGAGACAATCAAAAAGCTGAAAAAGAAACAAAAAGACCAAAACACGTCCTCACTAGTAAATAAACAGGGATTAAAACCAGGATTAATACCAGACCAACAATCAAACAGTAAACAATACCCCAATTAAGGAACCATGAATTTGGACAAGCAATCTAAGAATAATAAAAAGCCTAATCAAGGAACTACCAAGAAGAAAACAACACTTCCCCCAATACAGACAGAGCAAGTCCCTATATATAAAATGAGAGCAAACCCCACTCCCTTCTAACACTGAAGATGTTCCATAGTTGGGTAATGAAATGCTGAAGAAACTAACCAGGCTCAGAGAGCAACTTTTATTATGATGATAACATTCAGGTCTTGGGAACTCTACCAAATATGGTAAAAGGCAATCATGTTGAGTGAGAAAATGCTAACACATGTTGCATTTTAACCTATTTGTACACTCTTTAAAGCTTTAGGGAGACTCAAGGATTTGAATACAATCCTTGAGTGAGTTCTAATGTTTACATTACATCTTGTTTTTGTGCTGAGTTGTGAAGCTGGGGATGAGCAAACCAACTCGGAAGGTTTTGAAATGAAAGGAAGTATCAGGAGACCTGAGTCCCTCAATTTCCTCTAGCCTAGATATGTGTCACATTCTAATTCAGTGTCTATTGGGAGGGAGGAAATTGTTCCAAGCAGAGACCCAAGAGGCATTTTTTCTTTACATGTTTTTGTAAAACTGACAAATGCTGATCAGTTTAATTGTATGCAAGTCTGAGCACAGGCAACAGAGATTTATATTAAAAAAATAGAGCTTTATTGTAAAGTCTGGTTTCCCTAATGGGCAAGTAAAACAAGAATATATGAATAAATAAATAGATGAGTTTGTTGTAGTAAAGCAGTCATAATCAGTTTTAATAGAAATACAGTTTGGAGTATTTTGGAACAGGCTAGAACAGGGGTCTTCAAACTTGGTCCTTTTATGACTTGTGGACTTCAGCTCCCAGAATTCCTCAGCCAGCATGCCTGGCTGAGGAATTCTGGGAGTTGAAGTCCACAATTCATAAAAGGGCCAAATTTGAAGACCCCTGGGTTAGAGCATTGAATGTGGGTAAATAGCACAGAGATATCCACAAAATCCAATTTTTGTTTGTTAAAAAGACAGAAACAACAGTATGCTGTCATGATGGAAGTCACTCCTTTTTTGTACCAGCTGACAATGTCACAACACAAAGGTGCAGAATTTGCCAATGATATCCTATTGCACATCACTATCCCAGGCTGTGGGGAAGTTGTTGTGGATACACTTTAATTCATGCCCTTATCATCAACCAGGTAGATTGTGGCAGAATGAAGTCTTGATTCCCAGGAAGGGAAGGGCTGCTTTCCAGAGTGTAAAGATGTAGCAGAGCTTGGGAAAATTGGTCAGCAGGAAGGAGGTTAAAATGGCTCTGTATCTATAGTTATGCAGACAGTTGCTTTAGTCTGGCAAGATTCTGTCTATAGGTGAAGACCAATAAAGGAAACTACTCAGAAGTAACTCCACATATTGTTCTTAATTCTTGAAACCTGATACAGATTACTGTAATGTGCTCTACTTGGAATTGCCCTTAAGGAACATTCAAAAACTACCGTATATATTGTTCTGAAAGGCAGCAACCTTTGTACTTCCAGGTTCCTGGCATTGGAAGCATACTACACCAATTTTGTGGACACAGTATTGGTTGCTTACTGGTTTCCAACTCTAATTAAGATGTTGTTTTGATGTATAAAGTCTTTTATGGCTCAGCATCCGAATAACTACAGGACTGAGTGCTCAGATCAGTATTGGCCTGATTGATAGTTCAATCAGGGAGAAAGTGTTACTAATCCTATATTTTTAAGGAGGTTTTAGGGGATTAAAACAAGGTGGCCCTGCTTTTCTATTGGTGTTTTATAAACTTTTGATGCTTTTGAAGAGTAAGCTGTTCTGGAATACTTTAATTTAAAGTCATCATCTCTACCCTTATTTATCTTTATTTCTATTGCATTTTGTACAGTTTTGTTTCTGCTGTATTCTTTTTGCTTTTATTTTTGTACCATGAGTGTTTTGATTTGAAGTTCTCCTACGTAAGCCATCAAGAGCTGTTTTGACGGTGGCACTGTAGAAATGAAAGTCATAAATAAACCTTACAAACAGGAAGAAGTAATATAACAAAGCAAAGAATAATGCAAGAATAGAAGAACATTCAAATTAGCATCCTTCCATTGTGACAATGTTATATTATTTGTGTTATTATGATCATTCTCCATAAGTAACTGATTTAATTGCCAGGACAAAATGTGACAATAGTGCAGATGAATGCACACAACTTGTCAAGAATGTTGTCTTTGCACCCACACAAAAAGTTCTTCCTACAAAAATTGACGGAATCTTTACAACTTCCTCAAATGAAATTCTGCAGTGCAGGTAATCTTCAACTCACAATGGCAGCTGGGACCTGAATTTCCATGGCTAAGTGATGCAGTTGTAAAGCAAAGGTGTGCATGAGGCACCAGCTGGGAAGGGACTGGTCATAACCACCATTCAGTGCCATTATAACTTCAAATGATGGCTGAATGAATGGTTCTAAGTTGAAGGTTATCTGTATCCTCCCCTTTGTTCCCTGGTCCCAAAACAGTTCTGCTTTCCTCAGCTAACACCTGGGGTGTCACTTTACACTACAGTACAAAGACAAAAAAACATACTGTTTGTATAGGAAAGAAGCAAAACTTGCAAGTTTAAGCCAACTTCAGAAATACCTCTCTGGATTGCAAAGGGTTTACAAAGATCTCACGGATTGTTCTTGTTCTTCCCATGCATATAGGGAAAACCAACCTTCCCAGCTAAATAGTGCTTGTCTTTTCACTTAGGATTGTTCCCTCCTCAAAACTGATTGTTTATTCATTTGGTAAATTCATATACTGGCTCAGTATACCAGCTCAGTGAAGATAGAAATTTCTTACAGGTAACATAAAAAATAGCTGTTCTACTTGTATTTGTAGTCCAACTTTCTTCAACCAAGTCACTTTGAGTTGAGCTGGGCAGCTACAGAAATCAAATAAATAAATAAACAAGAGCACTTCCCTCTTGGTCACTCAAGACAAGCCTGCTGTTTCTGCCCATGTCTCCCACAATCTAAACACACTCAAGACTCCTCTACTTACACCCTGAATGGAACACCTCCAGTCTTCATCTACCAGGACTACTCATCACTCTTTAGCAGGGGTGACTAACCTTGGCAACTTTAAGACTTGTGGACTTCAACTCCCAGAATTCCCCAGCCCCTGATCTAAAGCCTCTTTTACCAGTACTGTCACCAATACTGTGAATGCCCTGGCTTCAGTCACCACCAGAGGTCCTGGCTCACCTCAGATGAAAGGCCACTCAGCCCACTTTAGTACATTGCTGGTCCATTTAGTGTTGGGATCTTGAAACTTTCTCAGAATTGAAAATGGGACCTTCTAGCCTAAAACTGTGGACCATGTTTGCACAGAATGGTTGGATGCAGTTGTGGGATTCAGCCAGTTCGCACCACTTCGGCAGAACTGGTAACTAATTTTTTGTTGCACAGGCCCAGAATGGACTTCTGGAAGCAGCATCCACACAGAGAACCGGTTGTTCACCTATTTGAATCCCACCACTGGTTGAATGGTTGCACAGCTGCTCCCCAAGGTACAAATTTATTTTCCAAATTTATGGCACATGATTGTCAATGTCCTAGACAAAGGGAAAGCAACAGTTTCTGAAGTCTTCTCACCCAGTACAAAGAAAACTTTGCTTGTAGGTTAAAAAGCATTTCATAGCAGCCTTATCATGGTTGTGACTGTTTGAACAACTTATTACTCACACGAATGTCCAAGTCATTTAAATATGACTTTAAAAAGGACCATTAAGGATCTTGCCTTGTATAAAAATCAAAGAAGGGTCATGTCTTTGGAATACAAGGCTTCATTTTAACAAAGTAATACAATCTACTTGTTGCAGTTAAAATAAATGACCTTGATTACAAACAAGTCAAATGTTGCTCACAGATGTCCATGCACACATCTCTGCTTTGAGAATTAGTGGACCAGTGTTCATTGATTGATCAAACTTACTATTGCCTCTAATCAAGTAATTATTATTCTGGTTTGCTGCAAAAATAAAACTATAAAGAGAGAAAAGCTGAACAGAGTAGTGATAATGTAAAAGCTATGCGCTATGAATCCATATAAATATGTAAACTTAAGGAGTAAACTTAAGGAGCCAGATTCATATCCAAAGGGATTATATGCTATGTTTAGAGAATTGGGCAAGCTAAGGGAATGATCAGAATAACAGAGTTGGAAGGGACCTTGGAGATCTTCTAGTCCAACCCCCTGCTCAAGCAAGAGATCCTATACCATTCCAGACAAATGGTTGTCCAGTCTCTTCTTAAAAACCTCCAGTGATGGAGCACCCACAACTTCTGGAGGCAAGTTGTTCCACTGATTAATTGTTCTAACTGTCATGAAATTTTCCCTTAGTCCTAGGTTGATTTTTTTCCCCTGAGAACAACTCACTGTCACCCATGATCTTACCATGTTCCTCATTATTGTTTCTAATACTCCTCTCTCAGGACCCTTTCAGAATGGTATCTATGTTGTCACTGGAAGGGAGGGGGGAAAGTGGTACAACTTTCAGCTTCTATAGACAGTGGATCCTCCTTACCCTAAGTTATCTTAAGCTTCCCTGGGTTGCTGTTTTTAAGCTGTCAACTCATTTACAATTTTTCAAACATTGTCTGTAGTGTTGGTTTGATTTTTTTTATTGATTGATTTGTCATCACATTGTTGTTGACTCATAACATCCACATATATTTTTCTCCGTGATGATCTGTCCCTAACGTGGTCTTTCAGATCTTCCAACAGCGCACACAATATGTAATGTATCTTTATATGTTATATTATATTTTATACGAGCTGTCATCCACATTCTGACATGAAGGGTCCTTGGTGCTCTATGAGATTGTTTTCTTGCAGACGTTTCATTACCCTAACTACGTAACTGTTGGATCGCGCAGGCAGTAAGACACGAGTCGAGTGACAGTCAGCTCTCGGTTTATTGGCAAGGCATCAAGTAAATCCGGACTGGCTCTCTGGGCCAGGGGAGCCCTCTTTTATGGGATTCCCCTGGCTTGTAATCACACAATTCCATTGGCTGGCAAGACCCTGTTGCTAGTTAGCCAACCAGCAACGGGCATGA